>NC_064626.1:695932444-696235474 GCF_023864275.1 Schistocerca cancellata
TGTAACAAAGCGCGCTGCTCTCCGTTGGATCTTCTCTATATCTTCTATCAACCCTATCTGGTACGGATCCCACACTGCTGAGCAGTATTCAAGGTGTGAGCAAGAAAAAAACTGTACATTGTTGTGTGTACAATTTTTGTTTAAAATTATATATCTGGAGAAACAGAACATATGGGAAGACAACTTGTTCAAATATCCTGCTATCATAGTTGAAACTGCCTGCAAGAAAGAAAATGAAAGCACACCTGTTCACAGCACAGCATTTTCTTTCTTACAGTTGGATTTAACTGAAAACTTGGATGTTGTTGTTTGAAACAAACCTATGCTTGTCAGAACATAAACATTTCAATGTACTATCTCAAAACTTCCTGGCAGATTAAAACTGTGTGCCAAACTGGGATACGAACTTGAGACATGTGCCTTTCATGGACAAGTACTCTACAAACTGAGATATCTACGCAAGACTCATGGCCCACCCTCAGAGCATTACTTCCAGAAACTTTGAAACTTCACAGCAGTTCTCCAGCATACCTTGCAGAATTAGCAGTCCTAGAAAGGATATCATGGAGACATGACTTAGCCATAGCCTCGGGGATTGTTTTCAGAATTCAGTCTGGATGCACTGTCTCATTGAAGATATCTGGGGATGATATACAATATTGACCAAAATGCATTTTATGCCATTGAGAAATTCCTTCATTGTGTGAAGGAAGGCCTTATATTCTGACTCTTATCTTGCTGTGAATTTGTATGCTAACTAACATGTCTATATTGTTACCCCTTTTACTGTATTTTATGATTATCTGGCTTAGACTGAGAGTTGTCTTTAGTATTATGTTATGTAGTTTACATTGTTTGCCTTAGAACTGATATTCTTTACTGTGTACAAACAATGACAACACTGACAGCATGTAAAATGCTTGAAGATGAATGAATACATTAAAAACAGCCAACAAGTGGTGAGATTCAGTTAATTGGAAGGACTATTGGAAAATGAAATTTCTCTTTGAAAGAGAGAGTTTTTTATGTGCTTGTACAACACATAGTATAATATTTCTCAGTTACATGGAATTCAGTCCACACTGGACTAAAATAAATAGTTTTTCAAAATTGTATTACGTGTAACTGCAGTCTTATTTGGTACATGAAAGACTCAAACAGAAATGTTTGAAACTCTTAAAGCAACAATGTTTGTGATAAAAGAGCATAGTCTACATTTTTATCCCTTGATATTGTTGTTTGGGAAAAGGTCATGTGCTGAAGGAAGATAATGAATACTTCAAGAAATGTGTTAATGAAATTTCAAGAACTAGTTTTCAGTGATGACTCCAAGAATATTTACAGTTTATCAGATTACACTTTGGTGATCATAAGGATAAGACAAGACATCATACAGGTGAATCTGAGCAGTCATTTTTCCTGTGCTATATTCATTAATGGCAAAGAAAGATTAATTATTGCTATACATACACACCCTCTCCGAAACGCTGAACAAGGAACATCAGGGTGCATGTATCTAGAGATTAGTAGAGATTTTCAGACATTTAAAACCAGTTTGTTGAACTTTACACTGACTGATGTTCATTAAGATTAAAACACTTATGAATCAGAGAAATTATACACTCTTTTATTGCAAACTGAAAATATCTTACTAACACTTACAGATTGAAGTTTAATGTACAGCTGCTAACAAATACTTAAAAATCTTCCACATGTATGTTAATGTGTAGATTTCATCATAATAGAAATTTGTAAATAACACATATCACATTGAATTTTTCAGCAGGCAATGAGAATAGTCAGCATATGGAGTATCCTTATGGCAATCAGTCAACACAAGGCGTGCCAGTGCAGCAACTGAGAAAACTTCAGCTGAGTGAGGATGATCGTGCACTTATGAACAGATTCAAAGCTCAGGGTAAGAGTTGGAAACATTCACAATTGTTTATATAATATAATTGCCATCAAATACTCAGTAATTTTGAATATAGTAACTGTTCTGCTATTGAACAAGAATAAATATCAGTGAAGAAACAACAGCATATAAAATGAGTATTGATTTACACACAAACCAAAACAAAAATTTTCCTTCAGTGGCTGAGGTTAGAGGCAAGGAGGAACACAAAGCTCAATGAAAATTCAGGATATATGGTCAAGCCAAACAAGAAATGTTGACAAAAACATGCCGGCCGGAGTGGCCGAGCAGTTCTAGGTGCTACAGTCTGGAATTGCGCGACCACTCCGGTCACAGGTTCGAATCCTGCCTCGGGCATGGATGTGTGTGATGTCCTTAGATTAGTTAGGTTTAAGTAGTTCTAAGTTCTAGGGCACTGACAACCTCAGAAGTTAAGTCCCATAGTGCTCAGAGCCATTTTGAACCATACAAAACATGAGCCACAGGAGAAAAAAGTTATACATTGAACTAAACTACATAAGAAATTAACAGGGTGTTACAGCTTATACTTGAAGAGCAGCAAGTAGCAGAAGCAGATTGAAAAGTAGAGTGTCTTCACAACAAATGCTTTACTTGAAGGAAGAGACTCATGGATAACAGAGAGGAAAGACAGGCCGAGAAAAAGGGGAAGTAAATAGTGAGAAGAGAGAGACAATAAATGGGACTAGCATAATGAGAGAGCAATTAACGAAAATGACTTCATCTCCCTGTCCATGACAAACTGTCTTTCTTCTGTTCCGACAAATAGAGAAAGGGAGAGCAGATATGGAGAAAGAGTAAAGGGAGAGGAGACTGACTAGGGAAAAAAGAATCATAAATAAGATATGGAGAGTTGTTTGCCTGTACCAGTATGTCCTATACAATATAACTGAAATTCGTTAATAGTTCAACAATTTGGATATTAATGGCATGCAGTCTTTGAGATTTTTTAACTAGGAAGAATTTGACAAAAAATAGATGACGTGTACTGATTGGAGAAACTACATGGGGACAAAATAGTGGAAGCGAACTAAACATGCTGTTTGATTTGACAATACATTTATATTTGTAAATATGCTATAAATTTAGCAATTAATCATGCATTTCACATTAATAGCTATATTTGATTCTGAGTAGAGACTTAAAATCATTTATTTCACTTACAACATAAAATAATTGTTATTGGTCTCATACATATCAAGATTTTAGCATTTAATAATTCCTCTTCAAAAACAGGACAACAGAACTTCTCATAACAAAAGGCAAAGGAGAGGTGACTGTTGGATATGAAATAATGAGAATTTTGAAAAGAAAGTTTGATGGAAAGTAATTAAACAGGAATCATTCAGAGTGTTGGCACTTGTACTGAAGTGTGACAGTTTGGAAGAAATGAAGATTAAATTTAAAATACTTTCAACTTTAAGCTTATTAGAGAGGGCACTAACTGTAAATTTTAGTATTTGTTTATTTCTCTCTGTGCCTTATGCCTATTGTCATGAGGGTTTCAAACATCTTGGCTTCCTTCTGGCCAAAAGCTTACGTGTTTAGTAGACCACCTTCTGGTCAAAGGATTATGTGCTTAGTAGTCTTTTTGTTGTGCCTGTCTGTGACTCAGCATGACCGCTGTATGACGAGAAGCAATCTGTCTTTTTCATAATATTGGTATTTCACTTTGCATTGTTCAAATGTTTACTGAGGTCCACAAATAGAATGGAAGTCTCCTGCTTTTCCATTATGCTTCCTTTTATTACTAAGTATGAGATTAGATATGCTTCGTTGGTATGTTTACCTTTTATAGAGTCAAAATGTTTGTCATTCAGTACTTCTCCAATTTTTCTTAAGTTTTCTGTGTAATATTTTCACCTTCACTGGTAGTTTGATGATAATGGTTTGCTTGAAACTTGACGGTATGTGTCTGCTTTCACATATTCTGGTCATCACATGTAGTAATCTAGTTATTATATCTCTGACTGACTATAAGAACTATGGTAGTTTGTTGTTGTCTCCTGCTGACTTATTTGTGTTCAGATATGTAGTGTTCTGTCACACTATGGACCAGGTGCAGCTCTTAGTTAAAGAATCTGAGCCATTATGAATAATTTATTACAGAATTTAAATTATCAGGCTGCATTTTGCACATTTCCCCATTTAGATTTTAAAAATAACCACCAGAATTTTTTGAATTGTTGATATCAAATAATGGTATCAAACATATAGTAACTGGTCTTACAGCTGCACCTTGAAATATTGGTTAGCTCTGTGTTGTAGACTTCAAGGGCATGGCTGTTATGTAGTATAGCTCTTATGGGACCCCAACGGATCTGTCCATTCAGCCTAAGGGGTCCTACCAACTTCCACATGATTTTCTTGTTCCACTGTTACATCAAAATGGAATGAATAAAGTGGCTGAAACTTCACTATTGGATTCATATCTCTTTGTATCTCATCTTTATATCTCAATTATGCTTTGTGTCATCATTGATCAATATTTAGTATTAATGATTTGATAGTGTTTCAGATAGTTTTGTTCTTTCTGGCATTGGCAGTTCCACCTGCTGTAGGAATAAGTTTGTAAATGTCGTATAGAATGTGCTATAATATGGTAATACACGTGTCACCACCTAAGCAAGATTTTCACAAATATATAGAAGAAATAAGCATGCAAAAAGTCTACTGTTACTTCGTTTCCTTGCTTGCTGATTGTGTTTGTGGGATAAAGTGCATTATTAGCAAACTTCTTTTTGAGAGTGTATTGTGCTTGAGTCCCAGTGGGTTTAATTTCCTTGTGAATAATTGCAGCATACTGTAAGTCTGAAAACAGCACAATATGAATTGAGTGTGCAGTTTATTAGGTGTACATCCAGGCAAGGATGTATATACACAATTTTAATAGAGCAATGTCCAATGCAGCTGAATGGTTGTGTGTTTGGGAAGTGAGAAATGCATTTTCACCATGTCACTTATCTTGTTAGAAATTGTAGTGATAGTGCTTGGACTGAGAATGGAAATTTTACACAATGGGAAGAAAAGAAAGAAAGAAAGAAAGAAAAACATAATTCAAGGAAACAACATTTAAATTGCATTATGAAATTTTCATTGTGGAAAAAGTGTGCCAAGTAGATAGTGCTTACTTGCTTAATATACAGACAATTCCAAGAATCCAGAAATTTTTTGAGGGCTAGATGGTCTAATGTAAAAACTGGATAGTATATTGAAGCAACACACTGAAAAATCAGAAAATCATGTTTTCCTATGTCTGTCCAAAATAATTCAAAATGAACTGCTGTAATCAGTTTATGAGGTATGCCTTAATCTTATCAGGAGTGAACAAATTCTCACAATCAAGGTTAATGAAACCACAGCCTGTGCAAATTTATCACAGCTGGCCCTAAAAATTTGATATAAGATACTGGGGAATATAAATGAAAGATTTCCACCAGATGGTGGAGCTGTAGCTCTTCTCAGCAGGTAAATGAGGCTCCAGAAAAAACATTATAGGTTAGTGTTACGATGGTCCTCCTGATATGAGTGACCACAAAAGTGGAATTCCGACTAGGATTAAAGATGTATACGAAAAAGTTCACTTCATTCACACATCATTCAAATTTAAGAATTGAACATTACATGACAGGCAGTAAGCAAGTATGCTTTTTCACTGACCTGTAAGGAATTTCTACCTTTTTATCCAGTCTCCGAGATGCACAGCTGTTCTTGATAAAATAGTGAAGAAACGTATTCCTACCTGTCCTCAGTCCATCACATGGAATTTCAAATCACAGATTGTAACTGCTGCATACAAATACCAAAACAAAATTGTTAAGTGCAGGGAACAAATTACTGACAACTGTGAAAATGGTTACAGGTCAATAAACAAAACTATGGAACTGAAGGGTTTTCTTCTAGACAAATATTTCCTCTTCTGGTTACATTTTTTAAATAAAGTCATACCTCATTGTGACATTTTGTTCCATGAACTGCAGCAAAGGAATACTGATGCAGTGAAAACTACTGAATATGTATTTCACTTTGCAGCAAGTACCCAGCATGTTATGTTAGGACCTCACTTGACATTGACCATCAATGGGAGCAATAAGAACAAATATTTCACAGAATCAAGAAAGATGTGTGCCTGAAACACCTTTGGCTGCATCATGACTCAGTTCAGTGATTGATTGAATTTTAATGGTCACCTGTCAACTGCACAGCTGTTTGAACTGATATGGTTTCAAAATATCATTTCTTTTCCTAAAAAAGAACTTAAAGCATTTGTTAATTTGTTTTAATTATAGTCTTCAGACTTATGTCATGAACTGAATATATTGTACAGACAATAGGATTCATGAAAGCACCAGGTGACCTTAATGAATTTCTTTGTGAAAAAAACTTGGTAAAAACTTCTCCTGAAAGTGTTAACCTGCTACCGATAGTAGTGATCATCACAGTGATGACTAGAGAGACAGAATACTGCTTCTCAGTGGATGCTATAATTGGTGAAAACAGTCATGCGAAATACTATTAATAATGGCAGAGTTTGTATGCTCATGATGTGCTCTCTTGAAAAAGAACTGTTAACTCATCCAAATTTAAATGAAATGGTCATAGCCCATTTTACTGCGCACATGAGGAGACAAGTTCTTTTCACCTATGAATAAGTGAATTAAGGTAAGCAAAACATGGGTTATTAGGTGATAGGAAGCAATTTCCCTTTGTAACTACCTAAGAAGGGGGGTTAACATGTTTTCCCAGCAACATCACATTTTCCAGCACTTTACCACAACAAACCATATTAAAAAATCTGCATTTTGGTGACATCTTTAACATTGTGTATTGCATGAACCGGCAACAGCTATGCCGCAGTGGATACACCGGTTCCCGTGAGATCACCAAAGTTAAGCACTGGATGGGTGACCATCCAGCCGCCATGCGCTGTTGCCATTTTTCGGGGTGCACTCAGCCTTGTGATGCCAATTGAGGAGCTACTCTACTGAATAGTAGCGGCTCCAGTCAAAGAAAGCCATCATAACAACCAGGAGAGTGGTGTGCTGATCACATGCCCCTCCTATCCACATCGTCAACTGAGGATGACACGTCGGTTGGATGGTCCCGATGGGCCACTTGTGGCCTGAAGACGGAGTGCTTTATTGCATAAATCATTTACATATTTTCATAATATACACATGTAAATATAATAACCAACAATTACAGTAATGTCTGTTAGTTCCTCTAACAGTTAAATCAGCATGGCAGTTGCTCAGTTTGTATCTATCACCAAATCACAGAACAAGACCCATGACCTCATGCGAACATCTTTGTTTAATCTTGCAACATACAAAACATTAAATATCTCAAATTTAGAATTAAAAAGATGAAAAATATTAAGCATACAGTGAAGCTAACATTCATTGCATTGAAGATATCCCCAAAATGTGTCTTTTAGTATGATTTGTTGTGATAAAGTGTTGGACTGATCTGTAGCATAGACAGAGGCCTAAGTTAGTTCCGAATGTTAAATGTCACAGCCTTCCCCAGTATGGAAACCTAGAGCTGTGCCTGTGCAGCATAAATACAGAGTCAGTTAATTGTTCCATAAAACATTCTACCTGACTTCCCTCACACAACTGGACAGTTATTCTCCAGTGTGCATACATTCAATGTAATCTTGCCACCTATCTGACATTTGTTCTATACCTGTCAAGGATATGACTGAGTCAGTCATATACTGCAATAAAATATTGTTAAGTAACTGTTGGTGCTTCATTCATCATGACACATAGGCTGTACTACTGCCATTGAATTCATGACTTTGTATAATCTGACTAACATTTTCACAGGTGCTATGTTAAGCTATTGGCTGATTCAAAGTTATTATGAGTATATGTTGGGTTCATCAGCTAATAACTGCTTTCAAAGGTTTTAGAACAAACAGAAAATCCTTACTTTTGTTATTGTCTTGGCAAATATCTTAAAAGGAAAATATAATATTTCAAACTCTATTGTTGTAGAATATGTGTTAGACTTCACATCATACCCTATAAACCAGTAAGATCCAATATAATTATGTTTCTGACTTTTCTAAATAAATTAACAAACAGCAAATTTATTAGTGCTTTATTGATATAGTACGGAAATTTATAGCAAAACATTAATAATTTGGAAGTAAAGAACACCACTCATGAGACAGCAGGAACATTGAGTTATTAACAGTCATGCTCCAAAGAGAATGAAAACTTGTTAGATAGTGGAAGAAATCCTTTGATGGGTTAGGGTACAAATGCACAAGCATGGGCATGCAAGGGGGTGCCTCCCCCCTTCCCCCTAACCCACACACACAAACACACATGTGCCCCTACATTGTGCCGGCACCATACACAGAATTGTATGCCGAGACAGCTCAGTGTAGGGGCAGAGGTGTAGTGAGTACACATGGTCTGTGTGTGTGTGTGTGTGTGTGTGTGTGTGTGTGTGTGTGTGTGTGTGTGTGTGTGTGTGTGTGTGTGTGTTTGTGTATGTGAATGCTAGGTTGTCAAATGATTTCTTCTGAAAACTAGCAATTTTCCAATCTGTTCTGTCTGAGCCTGTCAGCCTCTCAACACTTTTACAATTTAGTGAGTGGTCTCATTTATTCCTAAGTTATTTACTTGGTGCTTAATTGTTTTTACAGTGCAGTTTATCCATAATAATGTTGAAGAAATAGCTCATAATGTTGAAGAAATAGCACTTAGATGTAAGAATACTGAAAACAAATATATTCATCTTGTCAGCAGCCAAGTATATCAAATATATCAGTATTTTTTACAAATAAGTCAGCTGTTCATAGAGAAGACCAATAGGTAAAATATTATATTTGTTTCTAACCTATTACTAAACTTTCCTGTTAATTGTATGTGACAAAAACATGCTCATCTTCCTACTGTCAAAAGTGTCATCATCTTGTTTCAACTTTAATCTTTTATTACTGGTTGAATAAGTCGGGAATATTGCTTGCTGAGTCACATTTAGCGTCATAAAAAACATAAAAACTAGCTGAAATTTTTATTTTATTGTCAGCTAATGAGAGTACATTTAATGAGATTCTAGTCCAAGTAACTGAAAACTACTCACCTGGAACCTAGCTTTAGAATAACATGAAACTGAAATATTGTGATTACATTTGTAATTTTCTCACTGAGAATGATATTCAGGTATAGTACTTTCTGTTTTTACTTAATGACAGTTGCAGAAGAAAGCCATTTGTTGGAAGAAGAGAATCCAAGGTACAGAGGTGGTCATATCCCTTCAAGAGTCTTCAAGATGTTGGATGAAAGTGGTATAAAAAATTAAATTTAGTATTAGCTTTCAGGCAGATGAAAACCGGTGATGGAAGTAAATATACCTCCTCTTTCAGCACAAGCTTCTGCAGACAGTAGATGGCGGACTTGTTGGTCTTTAACACTGTATTACAATGTATTTATATTGCAGCTAATAGAAATTTCTTTTGGGGAATGGTTTTTGGTAAACATTTCAGGCTCTTTGCATATTTATACATCATATTTTCATGAGCTACTGCTGAAAACATTTAATTTTGCTGTTTCCTTTAGTGGACGAGGACTCTTTTCTGCACAATGAATCAGATCCCAGATACAGAGGGCCAGCAATTCCCTCGCGTGCTTTTCGTATACTTCAAAGCATGACTGATGGAGCAAGTGGTTCAGACTTTGGTGAGGGGACATGATAGATGGTGTTTGCTGGAAATCCCTGCATGTGTTTTCATAGTTATGAGAGACAAATGTTTCAAGTGTGACATTCCCATGCATGAATCCATGCATAGTAAAAACAAGTAATAAAAAAGTAGTAAAGTGAGGTAATGAGAAAGTTGATATGGTAGTATTCTCCTTTCTAATGGAATGTTGGTGCAGTGCGTTAGAGAAAACTATTAAAAATTGAGGGGGCTTAAATAAAATTGTTTCAGAAAACCCTTACCACACGAAAACTCTGCAACAATGAAACCTTGAAATATAATTGTAACGATGCAAATTGTGTAACATTTTTGATTTATCTGGAAAACATGAATATGACACAGCACAAAAAAATCATTATATAAACACTGTATTTCAGTTCTATCTTAAAATGACAACTGGAAGTCCAGCTCAGAATATTCAGTGACCAACAGAAAAAATTACACACCTAGAAGAAACTGTCCAAAACACACACACACACAAACATCTATGGTTGTTATATTAATGGTCAAAATTCCCTTGAACTGAGGGACTATGAGCATCTGTTTGCACTGTTGTCACAAGCCAATTTTGTAACTAGCCCAACAGTTTTAATAAAGCCTGTACAAAGCTTTAAGCAATTAATCAGTATATCAAAAGATCATGGAGAAACCTCATTGATGGGTTACTCAGAACTATGAGCTTCTGTATGGTTTGCTTAAAGACCCAGAGATGAATTGTAAAAATGTCATGTATCTCGAATATTCCAGTATCGTGATGGAGTAATGGTGGGTCCATTGTGTATTCCAGGTCACTTACACATGTCATATGGTTCCAGTTGATCTGGTTTGATCACAACAAGTGACATTGTCATATTGTGTTGTGACTTATGTACCTAGCTCCAAAATACAGGCATTGAGCCAATTCCAAAGTCCAATGCCAGACTGTAACACTGGTAATCAGCCATAAAAAAGATTACAAGTTCTCTACACATATATTAGGATGCAGATGGCTGCATTTGGATTGACAATGTGCCACATCATTTTTGGAATTTGTACTGAATTATGGTATTCAGATATGATTGGTTTCAAGATACAAGAAATTTCTTCTTCCAGTACTGTGAAATAATAAATCAACATTAACCCTGACAACATGGCATTGGCATTCATTCAGTATGATTTCAAGCCACTATTTGCAGTCATTCAGAGAGCCTCCAAGGCACCAACACAACATGGAAATCCAGCGTCATCATGTTTTCTTTCCAATGCTACATCATACACACCTTTCAACTAGGCCATTCTTTCTAAAACATCTCCATAGCTTTATAGACTTCTTGCCTTATGTAAAGCATTTTCATAATGTGGCCAATGTTTGAAACACACTGGCAAAATACATGGCAGATAAATTTATGTGTTATTTCTGAGCCTTCGTTGATTTTTGTGATGTCAACATCCAGTTGTATCTGTCAACAGGAAACTAATTGGAGTGGGGATACAACTTCTATACAGCTCATAGTCTCCAAATGATGTTGATTTGTACTTGCATCCATACTAGAAAGAGTGCTTCACACTAATCACTTGAAACAAATGGTAAACCAACATTACCTGCTCCATTTTACGTTTTAGGTGATATTTTTAACAATTTTAATGCAGTCATAAACATCTCATCAGAAGCAGTTTCATTTAAAATTGGCACCGAGCATTTCTGGCAATATATGAAGGCTGATAACACCAAATGCCTAAGTTATCAAGACTTATAAGCAACTAGTAAAGAAAACACAAGGGTTTCTTTAGTTTTTGAGTCAATCAGTTCTTTCTCAAAGTTGAAAAAGTTGATGGACAAGACATTAATGCTCCTGTTTGAGCATATACTATACCACTGGGGAAAAATAAAGGCAGCATTTGGAGAGCTAACAAAATTGCCCACAGGAAAGCAACAGTGAGAAGGATAGAGAGAGGAGAATGATATAGACAGATGGAGAAGAAATTTGTTGAAAAGGTTGTAGGAAGGAGGGGGCATAGAGAAAGAGAAAGCAGAGAATGTGACACAGTCATAAGAATATTAATGGGGAGGGAGTAATGTAAAACTAATTAGGAAAAGAGAGAAGTTTAATTATGAAAGTAAAAGGGTTATAATTACATTGAAATTAACTGACATTAGAAGTGAAATTTTATGATGAACATTGTCTAATATTTCACTCATTTCTGCTCCCATTCAGTTGTCTTTTACTTAATTTAATCTTTAGGATTCCCTGTACTGTTGGTGTCCCTTCTCATTTCAGTTTCTGTAACTGCTTGTACTTACATATTTTCTGGTTTCCCTTCAAAACGAATAAATCTTTCATTTATTTAATGAGATAAATTTGGAATTTTCATTTTTCCATTATCATTCCTGCTACTTTATTCACTAACTCTGATTCATTATCTTCCATTTCTCTCCAGCATGATAACATCACATCACCAAAGAGAGGTGGGGAAGTGGATGAGATACTATATTTACATTCAGAAGTAGCAGGTTTAATTTTCCACTGCTGCCTTCTCCTCTCATCCTTTCCTAATTGAAGCATATAACCTATTAGGTGTTAGGACATGAAACCCTAGTTTCCTTTCCTCCTTTCATTACCTAAAAATTCTAAATGCTCTAGTTCACATACAGCAACAAAACAGAGTACATGTTTGTCCTGTCACTTTTTCAGCTTTTTATACAGAATTGGGTGATTCTGAGTTCAAATAAAATTCAATGCCATGAAAGTGTTGTATGCACTTCTTATCGGGCTTGGCTATAAAATAACAGGACTACTGCTGTAAAACACTTTATTTCAAACACATACATATTTATTTATTTATTGTCACTGTCAATATACTCCCCTCCTTTATCTCTACAATGTACCATGCACATTTTCCGTTGATGGAAACAGTACTGGAAGTCTTCCTCTGTGAGCTACTTGATGGCACATGCCAGTTTTTCTTTCCCTGGTTCAGTGGACTGAAATGTTATTCCATTTTAGGCAGATGTAACCTTTGGGAATAGATAAAAGTCACATGGTGCTAGGTCAGGTGAAAGAGATGGGCTGTCTAATACTGGGATGCTGTACTTGCTAGAAACCTCTAACTATACAATGCAGTATGAGCAAGTGTGTTGTCTTGGTAAGAGTCCATGACTTGATTCTTCCATAATTCAAGTCCTTTTTTCCTTATTTTCTCATGGAGTTGAGCAAGAACCTCAAAATAGTAATGTTGATTAATAGCTTGACCTTCAGGAACCCAGTGTAGTTACACAATACCTTGAATATTGAATTTAGATTTGCTCTTTCAGTCTTTCTCTGCTCTTAGTGAAGCCAGGCCCCTCTAGTGCATGTATTGACACTTATTTTATTGATCATAAGTGAAAAACCAAGTTTGCCACACGTTATCTCTCTTTCCAAGAAATTAGGATCATTTTCAGTGGTAATTAAAGTGTCAGTACAAACATTTTCATTAGCTCCTTTTTGTCCAATCTTGACAATTTTGTCATGGTAAATTGGCTATATAAAATTTGCCTTATGCATTCATTGTCAATTCCTACTGTTTTAGCAATCAATCAAATACTCAGCTGATGGTCAGCTTGATCAGATTACCTACTTTTGAGATATTTTCATCTGTTTCTGTTGTTGAAGGGCGTCCTGGGTGTGAGTCTCCTTCAGCGTCTTCTTGGCCGCCTTTAAAATGCTTGAGCCTATCAAAAACCCGCATACAGGATAAACAGTCTTTGCCATACACTTCTTTTAGCAAACAATAGGTTTTAGTGGCAGTTTTTCCAAATTCCATGTGAAACTTCATGAGAATTTGTTGCTCTACTATTAGCTTATCATTTTTCTGACAAAACAAAATAATAAGACGGCCCCGGCCACACTGGTTTATTTACAGACACCAAAGACACTGCATTCAACTGAGGAGGCCTCACAGCTATCGGTCATTCATATTTGGCACATTTGTACTTATTCTGTGAAAGAATCAGTCCTATTATTTTATAGCCACACTTCACATGATTCCATCCACAAGGCAATCAGTTTTCCAGGAAACATATTTTCAAATGGATAAAAAATTCTACGAACAATTACATCGTAATTTTATTGTTTGAATACAGCACTGTTCTCAACCAATTACTGAGCTATATTAAAAAAAAAAAAAAAAAAAGAAAAAAAGAAAAGAAAAAATGTGTAGCATTTACCCAGCAACAAAACCTAGGGATCAATGACCTTGATGTTTGGTCCCCTCCCCCAAATCAACCAACCAGCCAGAACCTAGAAGTTACACAGACTTTTACTGTCTTGAATTGAAGAAGCGATAATGTTTTGGAAGAAAACTATAGTTATGACTCAGGCCTCAGTTTAAAAAAAAAAAGAAGGAAAACAATGTACAAGTTGAAACTTTGTATAATGGGTGTAGGGATCTCATATGAAAGTATGCCTCAAGATGATATGCATCCTCTCCATGCATCCCTTTTCACCGTATCAATTAAGTCTCTGTGAAAACTTGTAAATGCTTTTGCTTTTGGATGCTTGTATTTCTGTAAAGTCAAAACCAGTTTTGTTTTTCCTTATTTTTTAGGAACTAAAGTAATGTTCGAGCTTCTCATTGTATTGTTAATATTCTCTTAAACAAACAAAACACTTAACACTGTGATCTATCTGATGAAGTAACAGTTTACAAAACATGAAAACACCACATATTTAGATGTACTGTAATTGTCATAAAACGCAAGGAATTTATAGCAATGCTAGGGCTTTACTCAGAGAACATCTTTACTTTATTTTCTGTTAACTACTAACAAAATATGCCACCTTAGGAAGATATAACTGCAGAATTTGCATGTGTTAGTGCTAATTTCCTGATTTAAAGTTGCAATAAAAATTATTTTGTTTCATTAGTTTTGGATTATGCATGGCAATGTACATCATTAGCTGCAACTGTACTAACCTATGCTGCATAACCATGTTTTGTGTACTTTCTTAGTTTTCACGTTTTCTTGAGAAGGCAATGAGTATTCTGTCAATGAGTGTTCTGTCTCATGAAACCTAGTACCAAATATCTGGATTAACATTTTAGACCATGATTTTGCATCTTTTTGTATGAGTGCTAAAAGGGACAGCAGAACTTTTAAGTTGCCTCTGCTTCCAAAAAGTATCTTTTTATTAATCAGATGAAGTTTTTGAGATTAGGTTTTTGAGAAAAGTATCTGATCATAGGTTTGAACTTTGTTTATACTAAGTATACTAGGGACAGTCAAGTTTAAGGTGTGTGGAAGTTCTGGCTGATAATAGTCAAAATTTATTATCATTGTTCATGACAGGAAATATAACCATTTATCACAGAAGACTATAAACTTGAGTGTACAATGGAGCTTGCGCCTGAAGGTAAAATTAAACTTGAATACTTAACAGATGTATGCAGATGCAAATAAAAAAGAGAGAAAAGAATTCAAAATTGTAAAATATGTTCAGCACCAGGTTTCACTTTAGACATTCTACATTGTATGTGTTGTGCTGTATGTTACAATATTATTTTCTCTCATTCATTTGATTAGGCCACTTCATCTGAGCTTCACTTATGAAAATAAAGCTGTCATTATTATCTTTGGCTGTATATAATTATGATTTTTAGCCAGTAATGGGCACCATCAGCTTAACATAGAGTATCATTTAGTTATCATCAGCACAATATATAGAATCTACTTTTTAATAATATTTTTCCATGAGCTTTCTGTCAGTCATTTGCTGTTATGCAGTTTCCACTGTGTTCTGTATCTGCAGTATCTTCTGTTGTGTGCACTGTTGAATTACAGTGTTAAATTTTATGTAAGAACAAAATTAAGTTTTCAAAGTTAGCATTTTTCAGCAAATAATGCTCATTCATATTACAGTAAATACTACAGGAAACTAAAAGACTACAAAAGGACAGTTTTCAAATACTTATTCCAACAATTCAGTAACTGCCTTGGACTGCATGTAAATGTTATACTACTTTCTAGATAGGTGATGCATATGCAACATATCTGTCTACAGTTCCTCCTGCTCCAGCCCCATCTCGAGGACCTCCACAAAGGCCAGCCAGTGTACAGCCAGCTACAGGTACATAGTCAATATTTACTGTCAAATATTTTTTCCAGACCTCCATGTAAAGGTAGCAGTGTGGAAAGTATTGTGACAAGTGCGATGAAAGCAATTATTTGTAATTATGTAAGATATTTTATAAAGTAACCTGAAGTTTACTTAACATAAATCTGCTTTGTATTGGATAGTGAAAATATACTTGCTTTTAAACAACTGATCATATAAGTAAAGTCAACCATTCATCTTACAGACAGACAGTTCATTGTTGACCTTTGTAGCACAGTCTCTGAATTTCACAGTGCTAGACCCATACAACTTGTCTGGTGCATGTGTGTGTGTGTGTGTGTGTGTGTGTGTGTGTGTGTGTTTTTATGACTGACCTCCCCCAACTCTCTCTCTCTCTCTCTCTCTCTCTCTCTCTCTCACACACACACACACACACACACACACACACAAATAGCCTTTACATACACAGCTCCAGTCACTCAATACTACCTACTCACCACTATTTTCAAGCTCCAAGAATATATCACGCAAAAAGATGAACTGTGGGGAGACGCATACTCAACAAGAGAAAATGTACCACATAACATGCCAGCTGATATTATTATTGTACCAGTTCTATTTGTTGTGTGCAATTTAGGATTCTGTTGTACATTTAATGTTGATATTTGTGTTGGTGATGGCAATTTTGCCTTTTTGATGCTTGATATGGATAATGTAAAAGAAGCTCGACACATATTACACTAAAAATGAGAATGATTGGGTTGCATATACAGTTTATTAATTTTATGAGTGAGAGTCAGAAGCTGTGGTTGTGGCACTATGAACATGCACCAGCTCTGCCAGTTGTTCAGAGACAGAGAATATGGAATGAGATAGGGACAAAATGTAAGCAGACAACATCTGCCACACTGTTTAAAAATTTATCATGTGCCTGTCTATTTAGGTGTTCACCAGTCTCTTGTAACAAAGTGTTACTCACAGCTTAGGAGTTGGTTTCCGAATGAAACCTGCATGCTAAGTGTAATACATACCACATCACATGCATCACTGCAGAGTGGAAATTTTGCTCTGAAGAAAAGATAAAATGTTAAAGTGTTGCAGTTGAACAATATTCATTAGAAGAATGAAAGGGAACAGGGATAAGAATAATTATAAAGGGCACCTGCCTTTTTCAGTGACTGATGAAGTATACTGTAAACGTAACATGTCACTTTTTCTCTCATTTGCTAGCAAAAAAAATGGTAATGATTTTGGTTTTTTAATGGCTGATCCACAGAGTAAGACCTCATGAGTGATAGAGAGATAATAGCATGAGCTTCATCACTTTAATTTTTGAGGAGAAAATCATCATATTCCTCAGTCGTATGATAAAGACCAGCATATCTCTGTGCTCTTCAAAGAGTATGTACTCTTGTTTGTGTGATCCCTGAGATAGTTTTTATGGTTTTGGAACATGAAGTTATTTATTGTTTATTATGAGATAATTTACCAGTAGACAAACTACAGCAAAAAGACATTTTCACTTACTCGTAGGCAGCAACTGCCTGCTGTCAATTGCTAGCCATTTAATTTGAGGCAGTAGCTTTGTTGGAGAGTGAGCATGCCCATCATTGTGATGGATGGATTTGTTTGGTAACTCATACAAATGGATTGTCATCAGATGTTGCACATGTCATCAGAGTGATAGATAAGTGCAGGATCAACAGGAAGTTTGGTATCAGTGCTTTTGATAGCAGACTGGTTGTTGATGTTTGGTGAATGAACATTCCATAGGTTCAGATTCTTTATTAGCAGTTGACCATGTGTTGTGGAATAGACTTTACATTAATGATATGATACAGTATTGATTAATGTTCACATTGCATGCATAAATCATTTATCCTATCTTTACTGGTTGCACCAAATTCTAATAGTAATCTTAAAATTCAATTTTTACACTAATAGTATTCAAGAATTCTCTTAAATTGTAGAGTGGATTGTTTATTAACCTGTTATACAACTTACTTTTAAAATGATTGGGATGTGTACTGAATTCTGACTGTGGAAATTTATTAAAAAGTTGCAAATAGTTCACTCTGTGAGAGTTGTGTGCTGTTTTGTGCAAGCACTGGGCTTTTCAATTTAGCAAACACTGCTGCCACCAAAGATAGCAGCTGTGGGTAATAAAGTGACAATGACAGTATTTGCCTTTCACTGTAACAGATTGTAAGAGAAGAGGCCACAGTCCAGTAAATCTGTCATCAGTTCATCTCTTAGTAACAACCAATGAATAGCTGAACCATCTGGAAGAAGGTCCTTAATATGAGGTACAGATGCCACCACTCCACATATATGACTCTGCTTCCCACCTGTCACAAGGCACAGAGGTTAGCACTGATGTGATAACACCACCACTGAATATAAGGAGGAGGAGGAGGAGATTAGTGTTTAACGTCCCGTCGACAACGAGGTCATTAGAGACGGAGCGCAAGCTCGGGTGAGGAAAGGATGGGGAAGGAAATCGGCCGTGCCCTTTCAAAGGAACCATCCCGGCATTTGCCTGAAGCGATTTAGGGAAATCACGGAAAACCTAAATCAGGATGGCCGGAGACGGGATTGAACCGTCGTCCTCCCGAATGCAAGTCCAGTGTGCACTGAATATATGAAACATGGGAAAAAGTCACCTGGTCTGGTGGGTTGTGGGAACAAGTACGTCATAATCCACATGTTATGATGCACCCACCTTGACAACAGCATACTATTCAGGCAGGTAGTGGAGGTATTCCTGTGCTGGGAATGTTTAAGTGGGATGAAATGAGGTCGGCTCATATGTCAGCCATTGTCTCTTACCAGTAAACAATTCTGGAAGCTACTTGCGATTTGTACCACCAACAAGTCAATGAATCAGTCCATCAGTCTGAAATTGTGTAAGAACTCTCTGAAAAACACTCACTGAACATGAGTGTAGTGCCCCTCTGCCCCAGCCACCACACCCCTTCCTCCCCAAGGTCATCTGATCTCATTCCAATGAAGCACATTTTTCCCCTCTCCTGTGCAAAACTCTTCACCCCAGAGTAGTACTTGCACCCTACTACTCAATTATTTGCTAGCTGTAGTCCAATCTTTGTCTTTCCTTACAAATTTTGCCATCTAAAGCTCCTTCAAGTGCCATGGAAATTATTCCCTGATGTCTGAACGTGTCCTGTTATCCCGTTCTGTCATCTTGTCAGCAGTTTATGTTCCTTTCTTTGGAGATCCTATGGAGGACTTCCTCAATTCTTATCAGTTCCTAATTTTCAGCATATTTCTGTAGCATAGCATCTCAAACACAGCAATTCTCTTCTGTTCTGGAGTTCCCTTAGTCTATGATTCACTACTATAGAATTCTGTGCTCAAAATGTATTTACTCAAGAATTTCTCCCTCAAACTAAGGCCTACCTTTGATTCTAGTAGACTCTTTTTGGCCAGGAGTGCCCTCTTTGCCTGTACTACTCTGTTTTTATGTTCTTCATCCATCATGTGTTATTTTGCTTCCAAGGTAACAGAATTCCTTTACTCTGTCTACTCTGTGGTATCCAATTATGACGTTAATTTTCACCTAGTATCATTTATATGACTCCACATAACTTTTGTCTTGCTTTGATTTACTCTTAATCCACAATGTGTACCCATTAGACTGCTCATTCCATTCAGCAAGTCTGCAGTTCCTATTCTTTTTCACTGAGGATACCAATATCATCAGTGATATCATTGATATCCTTTCACCAACTCTTAAACCTTTCTTCTACTTCTGTCATTGCTTGTTTGATGTACAAATTGAAAAGTCTGAGCACTTCATTCTTTGTATTCCATTCTTATTATTCCCTCTTGTTCCTTGTACATTTGTGTATTACCTGTCTTTCCATATTACTTATTCCTATTTTTCTCACACTTTTAAACATCTTGCACCCTTTTACATTGTTGAACACTTTTTCTAGGTTAACAAATCCAATGAATGTGTCTTGGTTTTTCTTTATTATCAAGCATAGCAGCAGAACTGACTCTCTGGTGACTTTATCTTTCTTAAAACCAAAGTGATAAACATTTAGCAGCTCCTGGATTTTCTTGTCCATTCTTCTGTATATTACTGTTGTCAATAATCTGGATACATGAGACAGTACACCGACTGTACAATAGTTTTTATACTTGCCAGCCCTTGCTGGTTGTGTGCATGATATTTTCCTGAAAGTCTTTTGATAGGTTTCTAATTTTGTAGTAATTTTGTTGCCAGTTCTGCTGATGATTTTAGAAATTTTAAAGGAATGTTGTCTATCTGCCCTGTCTTATTGATCACAAATCTTCCAGAGCTCCATTGATCTTTGACTATAATACTGGATTGCCCATGTCTTCCATATCAGTTCCCATCTCTACCATACCATCAGTCAAATCCTCATTCTCATTAAGGCCTTATACTCTTTCCACTTATCCACTCCCTTCTCTGCATTTAACAATGGAATTTCCATTGCATTTTTAATATTGATGCTCTTGCTTTTTATTTCACCAAAGTTTGTTTCAGCTTTCCTATACATTGCATCTGTCTTTCTGATGACTATTTCTTTTTCAATATCTTCACATTTTTCCTACATCCATTTTGCCTTGTCTTCCCTGCACTTCCTATTTATATCATTCCTAAATAACTTACATTGCTGCTTTCACAGGTGGCTATGCATCTGATTGGGTAGGATAAGATTGGAACAGGACTAGAGTAGGACATGCTGGGCAGGTGAATTGCGCAGTTTATGCTCTTGGATCTTTGTTGGGGCATGATCATGATGGTAAAGGATTATTAGTGAGAGTGGAACAGCATAGCAATGGACCAGGATGTTGTGTAGTTAGTATTGGTGGAGGAATACCACTTTAAAAGGACTGGAGAAGGATTGTGAGTAGGTTGTCCCTATTTTCTGATTGAGATAATAGGCAGTTGAAGCCCTTGTGAAAGTCGTGATTCATTTGCTCCAGTCTGGGATTATATTGGGCGATTGGGGGCTGGAGTGGTGGGGGGGGGGGGGGGTTGCTCCTTTGCAGCCAGTTCTTGGGGATGGTGGGAGAATTAGGGATGTGTGATCACGTGGTGAGGAATATCTGTTTGCGGACTAGTTTTGGGGGATAGCGCCTGTCCATGAAGGCCCTTGTGACACCTTCAGAATAGTGGACAAGGAAATTTTGATCACTGCAGATATGCTGTCTACAAATAACCAGGAGATGATGATGATGAAGTCCCATACTCCTTGACAAAGCATAGGGGAACGATGCAGAAGACACGCACCGCCGTACTAGGCAAGGTCCTAGTGGAGGTGGTTAGCCGTTGCTTTCCTCCGACTGTAATGGGGATGAATGATGATAATGAAGACGACACAAGAACACCCAGTCATCTTGAGGCAGGGAAAATCCCTGACCCCGCCAGGAATTGAACCCGGTATCCCGTGCTTGGGAAGTGAGAATGCTACCGCGAAACCACGAGCTGCGAACAACCAGGATATATGGGAGTGAATTTTTGGTGTGAAGGTGATGACAGCTGTCAAATTGCAGGTACTGTTGGTGGCTGGTGGGCTTGATATAAGCAGAGATTTGGAACTATGGATGGGGCCATCACAGAGGTGAAGGTCAGTATCCAGGAAGGTGACAAATTGGCTGAGGAGACCAGGTGAAGCAAATGGGGAAAAAGGCGTTGAGCCTTTCGAGTAATGAGTGTGCAGTGTCTTAGCCCTGGGACTAGATCATGAAGTGGAATTAACATGAACCAGCAAGGGGTTTGGAGTTTTGGGATCCTAGGAAGTTTTCTTGTAGGTGACCCATAAACAGTTTGGCATAGGAAGGTGCCATCCAAGTGTTCATGGCTGAGCCACAGATTTGTTTACATATCTTTCCCTCACAGGAGAAGTAGTTATGTGTGAGGATATAACTGGTTAGATGTGTGAGAAATGGGGTAGTGGGTTTGGAGTTGGAAGGACATTGTGAGAAGTAGTGCTTGATGGCAGCTGGGCCATTGGAATGTGGAACATTGATGTGTAGGAGATGGCATGCGCTGTGATGAGTATGAATCTAAGTAGAAATGGGATGGTTTGTATCTTTAATAAGCGATACTCAGCAGATGAATTTAGGCAAGATGAACTGGTAATTGAGCTGGATGCAACTTGATGCATATCCGTCATATTTCTATGAAGGACATCATTTTAGTGTTATATTCCTATTGATCTAAAAATTATTGTCTACATCTACATCTACATCTACATCCATACTCCACAAGCCATCCAACGGTGTATGGCAGAGGGTACTTAGAGTACCTCTATCGCTTCTCCCTTCTATTCCAGTCTTGTATTGTTCGTGGAAAGAAAGATTGTTGGTAAGCGTCTGTGTGGACTCTGATCTCTCTGATTTTATCCTCATGGTCTCTTCGCAAGATGTACAAAGTAGGGAGCAATATACTGCTTGACATCTCAGTGAAGGTATGTTCTCGAAACTTCAAGAAAAGCCCGTACTGAGCTACGGAGCGTCTCTCTTGCAGAGTCTTCCACTGGAGTTTATCTATCATCTCCATAATGCTTTCGTGATTACTAAATGATCCCATAACGAAGCACGCCGCTCTCCATTGGATCTTCTCTATCTCTTCTATCAACCCTATCTGGTGCAGATCCCACACCAGTGAGCAGTATTCAAGCAGTGGGTGAACAAGTGTACTGTAACATACTTCCTTTGTTTTCGGACTGCATCTCCTTAGAATTCCTCCAATGAATCTTAGTCTTTTTTGAAACCCATGCCAATTCCTACAGTGCAAAGTAAGTTTTTGACATCCACTTTACCGATGATTAATTTTATATGGTCATTCCATTTTAAATCACTTGTAATGCCTACTCCCAGATAATTTATGGAATTAACTGCTTCCAGGTGCTGACCTGCAATATTGTAGCTAAATGATACAGGATCTTTCTTTCTATGTATTCGCAGCACATTACACTTATCTACATTGACACTCAATTGCCATTCTGTGCACCATGCGTCAATTCGTTGCATATCCTCCTGCATTTCAGTACAATTTTCCATTGTTACAACCTCTCAATATACTACAGCATCATCCACAAAAAGCCTCGGTGAACTTCTGATGTTATCCGCAAGGTCATTTATGTATAATGTGAATAGCAACAGTCCTATGACACTCCCCTGTGGCACACCTGAAATCACTCTTACTTCAGAAGACTTCTCACCACTGAGAATGACATGCTTCATTCTGTTATCTAGGAGTACTTCAATACAATCACACAATTGATCTGATAGTCCAAATGCTCTTACTTTGTTCATTAAATGACTGTGGGGAACTGTATTAAATGCCTTTCGGAAGTCAAGAAGCATGGCATCTACCTGAGAACTTGTGTCTGTGGCCCTCTGAGTCTCGTGGACGAATAGCATGAGCTGGGTTTCACACAATCGTCTTTTTTGAAACCCATGCCAATTCCTACATTGCAAAGTAAGTTTTTGACATACTTCCCATTCTCAAACTACATGGATTGCAAATGTACATCAATAAATAAACCACAATTCACATTTTAACCAAATGTGAATCTAATATAAACGAAAAAATTGAAAAAAGAAGACTCTAGAAATTTTAGATAATTACCATATATTTAGATTAGACAGGAAATTGGAAGAAACAGGATATGAAATGACTGTTACTGAACTGTGGGGGGTGGTTATGTAGGTCAGGTCTTGCATTTGGGAGGTTTTGCACCTGGGTTGTGCACTAATGAATGACTTGTGCAGAGCAAGGTTGAGAGCTGGATTGTGATAGGGATAAACGTATTGTATAGGTTGTCTGAGTGAAGGAATACTGCTTTGGGTGATAAGGATAAAATTCTGGATAAGCCATTCTCCATTTCACACAAGATATATTCAGAAACAAGTTGAAGGCTGTGGTTGAGCTTTTCAAGGGCCTAGTGATATTAATAATCGGAGGAGGGTACTGATTCACAGTGGTTATGAGTTGGTATTGTGACAGGGAGGGATTAGTAGTCCAAATATTTTTCCAGACTGTATGGGCAGAATATTTTCTGTCTATAAAGGCTCTGACAAGTTAATAACATCTCTCTGCTGTTGTATGTTTCTATGGGCAATGTATCAATCAGTCACATATGAGTGTTTGGCATTCCTCATTTTGGTCGATTGTTCACATCTTGGCTACAGGTAGTTCAGTAAGATGTTTTAGAGCATATAGAAAAAGTGAATGCACCTGCTAAATTGCTCTCCTGAGAAATATTAGTTGACTGCTTTCAGTTAACAAGATAAACATGTGTGGAGAATTATCCAGTGACCTACCAACACATTCATTCAATCTAAAAGAGCTGTTCCAATTTATCTTAAAAGAAAAAAAGCATGCCAAAAGACTTTCCTAAAAGTACTGTCTACGTTTTTAATGAACTCAGGGGTCAGTAGGCATTCTGTCAACACAGGAAGGCAGAGCAGGTGTTGGCAGAATAGGTCTTCAAGGGAAAAATTCAATATTATATCCCAAATAGCACAACTGCCAACAGAAGGTTTTGACTGTGAGAATGCCTACCTGACTGTAAAAGGTACGTTGAATATGGCTTTATGACATCCATAAACCAATGCATATCTGACATAAAGACTATTCTTGGCAAGCATTGGAATACAGGAATTATTTATTGTCAGGCACTTATAGCATACTAGTATATCCCAAAAAGAATCAAACTGGCTTGTACTTATTTTTTATTAATTTTATATTTTGTTCCCTGATAGTGCCTTTCAGATCTAATGATTTGCAAGTTATAATTCTCCTGATGATTTTGTATCAGCAATTCTCAAATCAAACCGACTCCCAAAAAAATCAGGAATAGTGTGTGGCAGACAGACCAGAAAATTCACTTTACTGATACACTTAAAATCCTTAGACAAATTAATAATGGGCATGTAAGAGTCAGCACTGAAAACATTGGTGAACAAAAATGTTTCACGGAAGGGAGAGTGATACACATTAGTCATATATTAAACTAACCAAAACTATTTTGAGGAGAAGAACAATGAAGAAAAGGGAAAATGTGGGGAAAAAAATCAAATGAAGAAGGAAATTCTAGCAACAGAGTAAATTTATTTCCTATGTAAGTGCTGTATAACCACAGCATATGGACATGTGTAGCATTATGAATCCAGCTGCAAGTATGTAACTGGGATGATGTGCATGTTCCTAAATTCATATCTCAGTTTGTGAAAGTATTAGTGTTTTCAATGTTGCTATGTATATGTGTATTAATAATCTTTGGAAGTTGTCCTTCACAGGTCATCATAGTTTTATTCTTTGGTTTTTCAGTTGTGTGCAATGGCTGTCTGTGATGTAAAGTGTATTTTTGTTATTCACTGATAGTATTGTGGTATTGTTGCACTTTTGTGGTTTTTTGAATAAACGTTTCATTTCAAAACAGCATTTGGTGTTTTGTCAACATAGTAGCATATGGGCGTAGTTGATAAAGTTTTCACAAAGTGCAACAGTTGTAGTGGATTTCTGTGATAACTTATGTTATAGCTGTGTAGAAGATGAGACAATGGCCAATGAAAGACAGAAAATTGAAAAACTCACTGATGAAAATTGGAAGACTTGGAGAATTATAATGAGAACTACCTTATAATGTGACGAAATCTTTGATGTCATAGATGGTGAGCTGCTTAAGCAAGAAGAAAGTGGACAAAATTCTGAAACCAGTCTTGCTAAGTGGACCAAGGCTACTGCAAAGGCAAGGAAATGGTTAAGTCTATCGCTTGACACCAGCCATTATTTTTTGTTGGAGAATGCAAGACTGCTAAAGAGATGTGGGATAAGCTACATAAAATTTATGATGTTAACTCAACCGAAAATGTCTATCTGCTTCAACACAAATTTCATAACATTTTGTGGGAAGCAACTGATGAGATACTAGCAGGGTGACCAGCATGAGAACTTCAATTTTCACCAGTTTTAACATAAAAAATCCCAGAAAGTTGCTAGATTTCTGCCTTCAATATAATATGGTGGAAGACTTAAGAATAAGCTACAACTTGCCAGCCCTGACCAATGACATCATTTCTAAGCCAAAGATAATACAGAGCAAATATATGAAAGCATAATCACCCTTCACAAACAAAGAAGTGTAGCACAGTGAATATGCACCTTAGAGTTACATCACATGAACAAAATTTGTGATCGTATACTGGTAATGCATTCTGATATGAGAAACAAAGAAATGAAACACAGAAAAGAGATGATACAGATGTAGATAATGTAAATCCATTAATGTGATACAACCTTATACAACCAAAAAGTTTCAGGAAATGAGAATCAGTGGATAAATGAAATAAAATCAATGGGACAGACGTGGAAGTAAGGGGTTTTTGTAAAACATGATATGACTATTGCAAATGGTTTGGTAATACTGGTATTGTTTTTTCCACTATTTGCAATACTGGTGTTGTGTTTTATATAGGACACCAGTATTATCAAAAATGTAAAAAGAATAAACCTATGTAAAACACTACACCAGTATTCATAATAGTGGGAAAAATGACAACTGTAACATGCATATAACAAAACAATTAAAAAATGATGCCTGAAACATTTTATAAAACATGTAAAAATGTGTAATATACCAGTACAGAATTAAGTAAACAGGTAGACAAATCCCTGTTAAAAATCTACTTATGTTTCACTAACTTAAAATTAAACATAGGTACCTTGATTAAATATACTGTTGTGCTCTGCTATCACCCCCTCATGCTCAATTATATTTTCTTGTCTTTGCTGTTTATCTTCTCTTCAGAGAATGTAGCTGAAGTTGTTCTGAAGCTTATGATGATTGTTGAGAGTACCAATGGTGGTCCCTATCTTTTGCAACAACTCTTTCGGCAGTTCACGTGAATGGCAACATTTGCCTTCCATTTTTAGTTCATGTTTTACGCACAATATATAATGCAATGGCCCAACTTTCAATTTGTTCTTTTCATTTGATTTTGTATTGTTTATAAATCTGAACACATGCTCAACATTTACATTAGAACTTGGGAGTGACAACACACTTGAGGTGATACTTGCCAGTTCATGGAAAGAATTTTCTCTTCCAGAGCTTCTATAACAGTACACTTCTACCCAAAATTTAACACAGTCATCCACTTCATCCTATTGTACATTGTGTAAACTATTCCACTGTAAGTTAGTAGCTGTTAATATGTCTTTATCATCTGTAAACAGTTTTGCTATATCAATTACAGACCGTTTTATAGTACTGAGACATTTTTCAGGCGAAATTAGGGCCAGGAAAACACTATGTAGTTGATTTACTATCCCAAAAATGGATTTAAGACAACTTGTACACATATCCTCCTTAACTTCCTGAGGGAACTTTTCAGTAGACATTTCTGTTTCAGTTTCATAACCAAGGTCTAGTTTTGGATCTGAATGATCTTATATTTTGTCCTGTATAAAATCTAATCTTTTGACTGGAAGCACAAGTCACATACATAGAGACTCAATAAACAACAATATATCATCTAGGAGTTTCGTTGGATCTTGATTTTCACTTTTAAAGTGTTTGTTTATCAGAATGAAATTTTCACTTTGCATCAGAGTGTGCACTGATGTGAAACTTCCTGGCGGATCAAAACTGTGTGCCGGAGCAAGACTTGAACTCAGGACCTTTGCCTTTTGTGAGCAAAAGTCCTGACTTTGAGTCTCGGTCCGGCACACAGTTTTGGTCTGCCAAGAAGTTTCATATCAGCACACACTCCACTGCAGAGTGAAAATTTCACTGTGGAGACTTCCTCCAGGCCGTGCCAAAGCCATGTCTCTGCAACATCCTTTCTTCCAGGAGTGCTAGTTCTGCAAGGTTTGCAGGAGCACTTCTGTGGAGTTTGGAAGCTAGGAGGCAAGGTACAGGTGGAATTAAAGCCATGAGGATGTGTTGTGAGCCATCCTTGGGTAGCTCAGATGATAAAGCACATGCTTGTGAAAGGTAACGGTCCTGAGTTCGAGTCTGTTTGTTTACCATCTGAACTTGCTTTAGTATCAGCTTGAGAGAAACAAGAAATGCTTAATTACTATGGTCTGCAAACATCTGGCATAAAATCTCTGTGGCATAACAATGCTCACTGTTTCTAGCTGTACTAAAATGAGTTTTCAACTCAAGCCACTGTTGAAGTATTTTATTCACTGATACAGAAATACACAGCCAATGAGTAACACTTACATTCACAATTTTCAAAGGCAGTTTTTGTTCATTAATTGGTCCATACAGCTGCTTCTGTATAACCTGTCTAACTGACGAATGGGAGATCAAGTTTTAGGTTTCTCTGAGTAGAAAATCTAAGTTCCTAGGAAGGAATTCTACAGTAGTGCAGGAAATTGCTTGTTGCAGAGAATGACACATGCATCTAATTAACTGCAAGTGAAATAATTCAGTTTTCTGATTGTCATTCACGCCATTTTTGATACCAATCATCATCAATGCACTGTTGGTCCCAATTGCTACTAATTTTGCAAAATTCAAACCTCCATCCTTTATAAAAGTCTTTGAGATGAGAGAGTCAGCAACACATTCATTTAGTTGTATTATCTGCAAGTAGGTTGTAGCAATGCTTTGAGTTTGTTTCTGAATTGTACATGATGGCTATACCTAATGACTTCATAAATGAATAATCATTAATTTCATCAGTCACTAAGTTGTAACCCCCACCACCAATATATTTTAACAAATATTCCACAAAATATGGTCCTGTGGCATTGAAAATGGTAGCAGAACATTTTATTCTCTTTATCTTAAGTTCTCCCACACTCCTGGTATCTGAAAAACACGATTTACAGAGTTCACACGTGTGGTCAGTTACTGTGAAAGAGCAGTGCTTTCCAGTGAATAATGAAACTTTTGTTTCAAGATTCACTGGTTTGGATGGTAATACATATGGATAACAAAAAGGTACTTCCACTTTTATGTGCTTGTTAGTGTTCATATGCTTTGTTAAATCACTAATTTAGCTGATAAATGCACTTTACAATACTTACAATAGCACTTTGCGTCATCTCCCTCCACTTTACACAACCACTTTTTGTAGTGTTCAATTTTTAGCCAATCTGCTTGAAATCTCTGCAGGTACTGTGTCTTAAACATTTCAATGAATTTATTAAAAAGTGACTATCACTAACCAGCTTCTTAAAAGTGCAAATGGAGAACTACATTCATTTTGTTATTGTCATTTCAATGTCATGATAAGCCATAGGGTAGGGAATCCAAGGAAAAATTTTGGATATTGAACAGTGATATATCAAAATACTGGTATATTGGAAACATTAACACAGTACTTGTAATAAATATCTACCATGTCAGCATTACTGATATTTTGTGGATGCTAACAAGGAATGATAATTCATTCCAACAATTTCTTCACATTTCATGTTAAACTAACTTACAATTTACTATCATTGTTTCAAAAAACTCCAAATTAGTCGCGGGAATGCTTTTAAAATGTCCAGAAATGAGGCATGTCACAAAACTAAAAATCTTATCACCAGACTGCATTAAAAAACGCTAAATCTAGTGACAAAAATGCTAAGTTGGTCACCCTGTATACAAGGCAATTCAAGCAAACTTGATTAATAACAAATTCAATTGTCATTGTTAGACAAGCTGATTGATGATGGTGACGTCTCAGCATGATTTTTGCAAACTTTGCCTGCAGAGTTCAGTAACATTTATATTGCATGGCATGTTTTACCTGCTGAAGATAAGACATGGAATACGTCACAAAAATGGTGATTAAATTATGAAGTGACAATAACTCACCACGAAGATGAAAGTGTAGCTACAGCAATGATGTCGAAAATGAAGATTAACAAACAGCAATCAAGACACCATCAGTATTCATCTGAATCTGATACATTAAAAACATCTCTTTGTAAAAGTAATTAAGACAGGAAATGCTTTCCATGTGGTAAAGCAACTCGCTTATCAGAACAGTGTAAAACAGATTGGTTTGTTTCATAAGTAAGAAAAAGGGTCAGTGGTCAAACGCAAGTACTATGACAGGCAAAAGAGAAGATTGTACTATGTTGTCAAAAGGTATAACAGCAGTGGAACATTCAGGAAGTTGTAGTTGTACAGATAGGCCTACTTCAAAAACTGAGAGAAAAGTTTTAACGGTGGGATACAACAATTTTTCTGATGTGTGGTACATCGACAGTGGTGCGACGCATCACATAACAGATCAGTGTAATTGGTACACTACATATGAACCATTTGAAACTCTGAGGGAGATGAATAGTGCCAATAATGGTGTGCAGATTGAAGCATTTGGCACAGGTCACATTGATGTACGGGTTTTCAATGGTCAAAAATGGACAGAATGTATTTGTTTATATGTTCAGATGTGCTAACAAAACTAATGTGGTTCCATTTAAAAAAACGTAGGTTTGTGTTAAAAAAACATACTTTCGTGCATTTTTGTATGGTTTGTATTAAACAATTACACTAGCCCCTCTCCTCACGTTTGGTCTGTGGAATCGGTTCGTCAGTATTTGATGTGGTTTACGAAATATATCCAGCGGTAATGTTAGGTGACTCACCCTGTATATATCCACATGGGAAAAATATATATAAAAAACAAAGATGCTGTACGTGAAAGCGCTGGTAGATAGACACAATAAAAAACACACAAACACACACACACAAATTTCAAGCTTTCATAACCCAAGGTTGCTTCATCAGGAAAGAGGGAAGGAGAGGGAAAGACGAAAGGATGTGGGTTTTAAGGGAGAGGGTAAGGAGTCATTCCAATCCCGGGAGCGGAATAACTTACCTTAGGGGGAAAAAAGGACAGGTATGTGTGTGTGTGTGTGTGTGTGTGTGTGTGTGTGTGTGTGTGTGTGTGTGTGTGTGTGTGTGTGTGTGTACTAATAATCTTTGGAAGTTGTCTTTCACAGGTCATCGTAATTTTGTTCTTTGGTTTGGCAGTTGTGTACAATGGCTGTCTGTGATGTAAAGTGTGTTTTTGTTTTACACAGACAGTATTGGGGTATTGTCATGCTTTTGTGGTTTTTCAAATAAATGTTTCACTTCAAAATGCCATTTGGTGTTTTGTCAACACAGCTGTTCATGATTTCAAAAGTTCTGAAGTATATACTTTAAAATGTAGTAAGTTACCTGTTATAGAATATTTTCAGCTGCTTACTATAACATAGGTAGAGCTTCTTTTTTTTGTGGCAGCTGTAGCTCTGCTGGATGTTGGGTGTCTGTGGAGGAATATAGCCAATTCCTTCTGATAGGCTGTAAGTCAAGCAGGTATCATATCATCAAGCAGAGTCCTGAAATAAACTCAGTGGTAGGTGTTGGTCTGTGGCAACAGGTATGTTGTACATTGTTTAGGATGGATGTAATTATGTGCCACTGTTTAATCATCAGTGCTGATTTTGCCACAGATTAAGAAATTAATGTCTTTAATCTTAATTTGCCTTAAAATAAAATAAAATGATTATCTTTTATAAATACCAGAGATACTACACATTTCATCTGTGTGCTTCTGCAGAATCTCCTCAGCCATATATTCCACCATCTGAGCAACAAGTTCAGGAGCCTAAGAAATATACTGGAGGTTGTATTCCTTCTCGTTCATTTAGGATGCTGCAGGCAATGACAGCACCCGAGAACTGTGGTAAGTAAAGTAAATTAAAACAATTAGTTTATATGTAAGTCTGCAGGGAATATGATGCAGCCTAACAATGTGGATCTTCAATTAATTTATTATGTGATAGTGTTTATGACAAATAAAATTTCTTATTATCTCTATAATCATTTTGAGTAATGTAAATAGTGTGCATTTAAGGCATTGAGTGATCAAAAGGTATGTAAACAAGAGTGACAATGATGCTGAACTTTCAGGCAAAGTCATTATTTGAACCTAAGTAACATAGGCTCAGCAACATCTTCAGTACTGTTTGTGTCCCTGCAACTCAAATGTTCAAATGTGTGTGAAATCTTATGGGACTTAACTGCTAAGGTCATCAGTCCCTAAGCTTACACACTACTTAACCTAAATTATCCTAAGGACAAACACATACATCCATACCTGAGGGAGGAGTAAAACCTCCACCGGGACCAGCCGCACAGTCCGTGACTGTAGCGCCTTAGACCACTCGGCTAATCCCGCACAGCTCCCTGCAACTGCTTAGTGCCTTGATTATATGTTGGGTAATTACGTTCACTCCTTTCATTATTTGTATCCCAACCAGGACCTTGCAGTGTCATATTATAATCATCGTAAATTCACTTAAAGTGTAAGACACTACTTTGCTACCAATAAAGCATTTTTTTCTTGAGATACTGTTGCTTAAAATAATGTTATATGGAAGAAAACCTCGAGTTCCTATTTTAAAATAAAATCAGTTTTACATATAGCTTAAAGAAAACGATTTCTCTCAGTCTCTGTACTCATATTTTTGTATTTCTGTTCGCATCTGTCTCATGGGAATTAATTATCTTAAAATAATGAGGAGTTGCAACTTAATAAAGAAAGATTTCCATAAAGAAAGAACTCCTGTTACTAGTAATACATGGTTCATTAAAGAAAATTAGTGGATGCCACAAACTGAATTTAGTTCATAATTCATCTTTCTCATTATCAATCATTTTTAACAGCAGTTCTTATATTTGTCACATACCTATGCTTTTTAGTACACATTCCACCACAACCAGGCCCAATTTGTGAAGACAGAGCACCACACTGAAATATATATTGTCCATTTTGTATAAAAAGTTACCTTTAAATTGAATTCTGATGTAACTCTGCTTGATGTTCTATCATTCAGGTTTTCCAATTGTAATATCAGTTGTTTCCAGACACAGAAACTGAAGCACTATGAGAAGATGAGACAAAGGTGTCAATGTCTTCTGAAACAGTTGTGTTTCTATAAATTTTTAGTGCTGCTGCTTGTTGTTGTACAGTATTTGTTACAGATACCTCTTCTATAATGGATGACCAAATGGACTTACTTCCTAACACAATAATTCTGGATGCTATGCTATGAAACTGAGCCCCAATATTCACCCATTATGCAGAATTCTCTATTGCAAAATAGTAACATACTGACTTCAGAAGACTAAAACTTTTCTCAATATCTGTGCACATAACCCACTCACGTGTTTCTCCACTGAATTTATTCATTAGATACTTAACTATATTGTTGTTCTTTGGTTCCCACGTATCTTCTATTTCTCTTAATGTTTTTCCAAATGGCAAGAAATGTAATAACATTTATTATATCATTTGTTGGTGAGAATAAGAGGAGAACCAGAGATTACAGTGGGTGTAAATGAAAAAAAAAAAGGTCTAACTTGGTTGAGTGGAAAAGGAATTGACCATCATGTTGTTAGAGAATCCATTCCAATATTCACCTCAGCTGATTTCAGGAAAAATGTAGGGAACAAAAAGAAGAGTTGTCACAAAGGATTTAAAATATACTCCTCCCATGTATCAGGTCACTGTCCCGCCACTGTGTCACCTTGCCCAGTTGTGATGCATTTTTTATATGTGTAAAGCTGAAAGTGTGTTATGAACTGAAGTACTGTGGTATTCTTCAAGTAGTTTGGCCTGTATATGGAATTTATGGTTCACCTCCAGCCTCTGTGCTCATGTTGAAGGAACTTCCTAATCCACTTGGGGATCTCTCCTCACTTCAATTCAGTAGTATGAGATATCCAGTTTAAAACTTGTGCTTTGGTCCAGGATATTTCAGTCCACTGAGATTTACCAAGTTCATTTGTTTTTGTCATATTCTTAGTACAAATAGAAAATTTTGTAGTGATCTTAATATGATTTCTTTTAACAACTCAAGTTTTTACAGTTTCCTTTTTTAATTAACTATTGACTTGTCTTTTTGATTATGTAGCACTTGTTTTATATCCCACAATTTTTGTGATATTTCATTGCAAATATCAGCATTTTTTATATTTGTTTTTTATTCAGATTAGAAAGCTATCTACATGTAAATAATTGACGTTCTTCTTTCTCATTAGCTTAGCAGCATAGTGTCATTACTTCATTAAGTTTTCTAACTATGTGCCAGCAGTTTTTCTATGTTCTGTTTTGTGATGTGTCATAGGGATCTTTTGAGCTTACTGTGAAATCATTAACAGTATGTGAAAATGAAAATATTTCCACCTTACAGTTTCATCGCTTTTCAGGACCTTTTCGCCTTTTTTTTAACTTAGACTTTCTGCTGTGCATTATTTTTCAGATATGTAAAATTTTAGAAAGAACTAAGTGTGTATGGTGAACTATTGGTTTTTATTCCCTTGAAAAACTTGAGATTCGTAGGTAGGTTTCCTCATCTGACACAAATCCTCATTTTTTTTTTTGTATCTTAAAATGAATACATCTACATCTACATAAATACTCTACTAGCACCAAGCGGTGTGTGGCGGAGGGCACAATTTGTGCCAAAGTCATATTTCAGACCCTCTGTTCCACTCGCAGATCGCGCAAGGGAAAAACGACTATCTGAATGCCTCAGTATGAGCTCTAATTTCCTTTATCTTTGAATGGTGATCATTGTACAATTTGAAAGTTGGTGGTAATAATATGTGCTCTACATCCTCAGCGAAGATCGGATTTCAGAATTTAGTGAGCAGTCTCCACTGTTTAGCGCGTCATCTATCTCCAAGTGTGTCCCACTACAAACTTTCTATGAGATTTGTAACGCTCTCATGATGGCTAAATGTACCAGTTGTGAATCTTGTCACTCTTCTTTGGACCTTCTCAATCTCTTGAATCAGAACCAACTGGTCAGTGTCCCATGCAGACAAACAATACTCTAAGACTGGATGAACCAACATATTGTAAGCAATTTCCTTTGTTGAAGGACTGCATTGCTTCAGGATTCTACCAATAAACTCCAATCTAGACTTCACCTTTCCTGTTACTTGTGTAATTTGATCATTCCATTTGAGATCATTCTGAATAGTCACACTCATATACTTGATGGATGTTACTGCTTCCAAAGACTGGGCATTTATTTTGTACTCGTACATTAATGGGGATTTTTGCCTTGTTAGATGCAGTAGGTTACACTTAATAATATTGAGAGATAATTGCCAGTCATTGCACCAAGCATTTATTTTCTGCAAATCCTCATTGATTTGTTCACAACTTTCGTGTGATACTACTTTTCTGTAGACTATGGCATCATTGGCAAACAGTCTAATGCCACTGTCAATACCATCAACCAGATTGTTTATGCAAATTGTTAAAAGCAGCGGACCTATTATGCTGCCCTGGGGCGCACCTGAAGTTACACTTCTTTTTGATAAAGTCACCCCATTCAGGACAACATACTGCTCTTGCTGTTGCTTTGGGCCAAGCTTTTGTATAACCTCATTTATGGCTCATGTTTTCATTGCAACGTACTGGTACCCATCACCTTCACTTTCGTACATCCAGTGTTTTTTTTATTTCTCACCCTAGTATCAGTGGATGATAGCACTGCACATATTAATTGATGTAAGTTCTATTTGTTTTATTGCAATGTGAGTTTGTTTCTTTTCTATAATGTCTGTAATGACTTTGCCTAATTAACTTAGCCAGTAATTAGTCCTCTTAATCTTTTACTGGAGTATCAAATTTGGTTTCGAAATAGCTACTTTTCAGAATAGGGGCTAGAAATCATATGCCATATTTCTGTTCCATGGGTATTTCCAGCAAAGTGCAACTGCTGCCCCTGCTCCCAGAAAAAGAAATCATTGTAAACCAGACTCCCCTGCATCCTGCACCAACAGATATCCAGTATCAGATATCAGTTTTTTAAAAAAGCCAAAACAAGTAGCTGGTATAGAATACCACCTAGAATATCCAAAGTCATTTGTCATGAAATCTCAAATATTTCATAACACTGGTCCACAGTGGACCTTTTTTTTCCCCCGCAGAAACCAAAGTAAATGGTTTTTATAGATTTTCATCCACTGAACATGAATATCATGATTATTATCTCCTAGCTCAGTGATACAAGTAAGTTGGGACTTTATGTTTTATGTATTGTGCTAGTGTAATCAGTAGGATGTGTACATTAATTGAACTTACCTGGTTTATTCGCACCATTGAGCATCTCTCTGTAACATTCATCAGAAATCAACAAACATAGCCCTGTGTGCTGCTGCTTGATGAGAGAAATGTCCTGGTGCTCATCACTGAATGCACCACAGTTCTGTGGGAACACATTGAGGTGGTGGTAAGGAACTGCATATTCAGGACTATGTTGCAGCTAATGATCTTGTAGCAGCTAATGATCTTGTAAGCATGAATGATTTCATCCACAAGGTCGTTTTAATTTTGGGCTCTCCTGTTTCCCAAGAATAAAGTTGTCACATCATAGAAAAAATGATACTCATGCGCCTAATCAGGACTTAGGGTGAACTCAAACTGTGTGTTGCCTAATTGTTGGTATATCTGTGATCCAATGGATATCCCCTCTGTGATCTTCTCTGTATTGAATCATGGAAACTTCTTACAAAAATAATGAAATGTGGCTTCATTCATGTGCACAGACTTAACAAATGCTGTGATGTTTCCAAACTTAACATGCAATCGGAGGGGGGTGGAGAGATCAATTTTGTTTGACTCACTAGAGGTTCTTCAGAAATATTTTTTGACCTGGCACCAGATCTGTTTGTGGAGGCCATTCCCTCTTTGTGTAATTTCTTTCTCTTGTGCGACTGTCCTAGTCATACAAGTAGCAACAATACTTACTGTAATCCTTTTGCAAACCCAACAGCATCGCAATAAATTTGAAATATCCACATACTAGCCATTCATGCTTATTGTAATTAACACAGTTTGCAATGGAGTTCAATGTAGTATAACTTTTTTAGCTGAGGCAGCACATGCAACAGAGAAGAATGGTCTGTCATTGCTATTGTGCAACAGTGCTTCCTTAGTGTTGTTTGAGAGCCATCTATAAAGAGTCTCCACTTGTCTGCTTTGTGTGTAATGTTTAGGTCTTCCAGCAAAACGTCAGTGTCACAGCAGGGGAGGGGGGAGTTAATGTCACCTTCAGCATTAAAGTGACACTCAAGCTTTCTCTGATGCTGTCAAAACACAGACACACTGTGTCATAGGAGATTCCACTGCTGCAGTCATGAGGCAAGAGTTCAGCTTTACACTTTGGAAGATCTAAATCCCTAATCAGATAACTGAGTTCACACTGTGGGGTTTTGTGTGGTTCTCCAGATTGTGATGTTGTTGTAAATGTAGAAATGATTGCACTTTTTTGGCTATATGTGTCAGCTCAGCATCATTGCTATCACTGCTTGCAGTACACATGAGGGAACAGGAACTGGCAATCCTTTACCATGAGCCACAGGGCGAATGAAAGATGGCATGCCGGGGTATTGAATATTCATCTTCCTCTTGGTATTGACTCCCTTCCTCAAGGGAGCTACCATACAGAAGTAACAAATCCAATGCATGATTCGTAGATTCACTCTACCTAGCAGCCATAGCAAACCCTGTGGAAACTTTTTTCCATCCATTGAAGCATTCAGTGTACATGAAGATGAAGTGAAACACTCTTGTGAAGCTCATAATTTATCTTGGACTCCAACACAACATGGAAAATACAAGGCATGTGCTTCTTTCACTGCTTTAGTCAACTGTCACCTTCATAAACCACAAATAACATCTGCACAAGCATAACAAAAGTTATCAGGTTTGTTACTGATAATGCAGGGCATTTTTTATGAAAGCATACTGGTGCACAGTAACACAATTCTTCAGTTTGAAACACTTCACCTCACATACACTCTCTGTCAATCATCATGTCACTCATTCAAGTAACAAGTGAACTAATTCAGCACAAGAGTACGCACCTGTGACAAATGTCAACTGAAATAGCATCTGGTTTCTATATTTGACAGTGCTCATATGACTGGATAGTTCATCCTATCTCTTCTTGGTGCCTTATAATTCATCCAAGGCTGTCCTCTTCCTTTGTTTCCTAGCACTTACCCTTCAAGAATATTAATGATAAAGTTTGGTTGGTTGATTTGGGGGAGGGTACCAAACAGTAAGATCATTGGTCTCTTCGAATTAGGAAGGACAGGGAAGGAAGTCAGCCATGCCCTTCCAAGGGAACCATCATGGCATATGCCTGAAGTGATTTAGGGAAATCACAGAAAACCTAAGTCAGGATGACCGGACATGGGTTTGAACAATCTTCCTCCCAAATGTGTGTACAATGTGTTGCCACCTCACTCGATAATGATAAAGGTATTCTTCGTAATGATATGTCCAATAAATTTTATTTCTCTTTCCTTTAATATAATCTTCTCTCTTCATTTACTTACATTAAGACTTCCAGGTTCCATGTTGGCTTTTCTTTCTATCCAGCTCATTCTTGTCATTTTCCCCCATATTAACAATCAGCAGCTTCATGTTAATTCCTTTCCAATTTACCCAGAGTCCAACTTCCACCTCCGTGCAGCACTATACTTCATACAGATGATTTTGCAAGGGGTTTTCTGACATCTGTGTTTGTATGTTTGCTGGTTAAATTATTTTTCTTAATAATGACTGGTTTGCCAGTGCTACCCTTGTCTCCACTTCCATTAAGCATCTGTTGTCCTCTGTGATTATAAAAAAAGGTTTCATGTGCCCAACTATGATCACATCAGTTTTTATATTTGTTTTAATTTCTCCAATATTTCTCCATACTACTATTACTTTTGTTTTCTGCTTGTTCACTTTTAATTTACATTGCTTAAGAGTGTATTATAGGAGTTCCAATATACTTTCCTTTCTTTTTCATAGCCTGCAACTATCCAAATGATATCAGTAAATCTAATAAATCTATCCTTTCAGCATTGGCTTTTATTCCTTTTGTATTCTCCTTCACAATCTGAATAGCTTCCTCAAAGAAACAATATGGGAATGTGAGACATCCATGTCTAACTCCTTTTCTAAAATTTGCCTCTTTCTGTATATTATTGATGTTTGCTTTTGTGCTTTGGTTCTGATACAGTTAGTTAATTTTTCTTCTGTCCTTCCTGACAAGTCTTATTTTTCCATAGTCCTAACGAGTAGCTCCCAGTTTACATTGTCAAAAACTTTTTCTAAGTCGGTGAAGGTTACATATGTTCTTCTATTCATATCCATCCTTCTCTCCAATAGCAAAATCAAACAAAGGGAACTACAAGCTGAAATATCAACAATCTAAGAAAAAGATAGATTGGTACTTACCATACAGATGACACATTAAGTTGCAGACAGGCACAACTAAAAGATGCTTACACATTAACTTTCAGCTAAAGTCTTTGTCAGAAAAGGAAACATACAGTCATTCATTCACACAAACATGCACACCTTAAACGCAAATTACTAGCATCTCGGACCAGAATGGTGCAAGGTCAAAATTGGTTCTCTTGCTCCTCTGCCTTCTCTAAATCGCTCTTCTCCAATATACTTACCTACCTTTCCTTTTTTTGTGCTTTCAACTATATTAATGAGTTTTTTGGAGTTGTGTGATAACACTGATAGTGTTCTGTAACTGGTGCAGTCAACTGCATTTTCTATTTTAGGTGTGGTAATGGTTACGTGTTGTCTGGAGTCTTCTGGCATGATTCCTCTTTCATAGCTTTCAATTATTGTTCTGAATAATTGTTTTTTTCATGTTGTTACTGAAATTTTTCAGCAAATCTGCAGGAATGTCATCAACACTAGTTGCTTTTTCTTCTTTGAGACTCCAGAGTGCATGTTCAAATTCATGTTTCATGATAGTAGGACCTTCTACATCTTTTTTACATTTATTAATGCCTTCAATTAGATTACTTTCATTCTTGAAGTCTTTATCACAAAACATCTCATCTATGCACTCTTTCTAATGAACACATACTCATTATTGTCTAGCAGTAATATTCTCTCTTTATTTTTAACTGTTAGGCCCACTGATTTCATTGTATGTTTGTACTGAAGGGCTCCTATTTTCTTATAAACTTTGTCCTCTTTTCCCTTTTTCTGATCTTTTTCTATCTCTTCAGCAATGCTTTTTGTTCATTTCTCATTTTCTTCTTTCCATTTGGTTTTGATGTAATTTCTGAGTCTTTTGTAGTCATCTACATTGTTTTACTTCCCAGGCTTATTCTATTCCCAAATTAGATTTAGTATTTCTTCTGTCATCCAAAGTTTTCTGGGCTCCAGTTTCTTTGTTTCTAAATCCTCATTTGTTGCTTCAGTTTTCCCCATCTTCTTATTCTTCCACTGTATGGCTCATCACTCATTAGCTATTTTATTGGTTTTTTTCCTCCAAAACCATGATTATTGCTTCTTCTTTCAATCCTTCTATTCTCAATTTATTTTTGACAGATCTCTAGGTTCTTTTAAATCTAATGTTGCTCTTGGCTAGCACTGGTGTGTGGTCACTATCTATGTCTGGACCTAGATAACTGTGTCATGATTTTATCTCGTTCCTCTACTTTTGCTTCCTTAATATAATCTAACTGCAATTGCCTTTTGCCTGGTACCTCCCATGTATACCTTCTAAGAGGGACTTCAAATAGTGTGTTTGTAATAACCATATCATTTTGATTACTGAAATCTCCCAAATTTTCACCTGTTTCATTTGCTTCCCCAAACCAAAATTTCCTGCTGTTATATTGCCTGTATGGGATCCTCCTATGACATTAAAATCACCCATTATTGCAACATTATCTTTTCCTTTTGTCAGTTCTTCAATATCTTCATACATAGTCTCTGCGTCTTCCAAGTCATGATCCGATGTTGGAAAATATTAACAAGTACACAGGTGCACTATTTCTTTTTGTATCAGCATCAAACAGTTGATGACATGGTAAGTACCACAAACATTATTTAATAATTTTCTTCCTATTACAACTGTCACTCCATACTTTCCTCTTTTCTTACCACCACTTTAAATTACTTTAAACTCATCACAGTAGAAATCCCCGTTTCTCTCCCACTTTGTTTCACATAGACATAATGTATCTGTCTCTTCTTCCTCATCACATCTTTCACATCGTCCAGTTTTCACACTTTCAGTAGCATTCATACATTCCCTGTTCCCATCTTCGTCTCCATTTTAGAGAGATTTTGCTTGATGATGACCTAAGTTGCCTCTTATCTCCTCTGCCAGATCTTGGCTTCCAAGATCCATGATCAGTAGTTAAATCCTAATTAATGCCAACTTTTATGGCTGCATTCTACTTGGGATATCCTTAACACAAGGGAATGTTTCCCATTGCCTTCTCTATTCTATGCCATTGACCAGGATGTGTTGCTTCATCCACCTTTAGGGGCAATTTCTTAGCCCATTTTTGTGAATGATTTAATTTTATTGTAGTCCTTACAGTTGGTGTTGTCACAATATTTTCATAGGTATGTCCATTTATAGATTGACTATTAATTTAGAAGTTAAATATACAATTAATCTGGAGCATCTACATTGCAGCTGTCTTAGATCACAACATAATTAATAATGAAAATAAATACTATTTATGAAACACTCATTATGCATGAAGGATATTGACCTAACATCATCATGCATAGGTATTTCACATGTTTCTAATGGTACATGGAAACAGTTACAGTAACAATGTAAAAGTAAGATATACACATTTGGAGCTCCACACTGGGTTATACTAACTTTAAGTGTGACATTAATCATATTATTACTCATAAGTTTATTTCTCTGTTTCTGACAAACACTATACATATTTTCCTTCATATTTGTGCTGATTTTTTGTTGTATATGTGTTTTTTCATAATTTAAGCATATGACAACACTTATAAAGCATTAGCAGACACAAACATAGCACAATTCTTGTATGAAAAGGATAGATTATGACATGCCATATAGAGGACACATTAAATGGCAGACAGGCTCATTGAAAAAAGACTGGTTGAGATTAATAGCTATTGGCCTAAGTCCTTCATCATACAAACACAAAACAAAACACACACACATTCACATACAATTCACATACAAATGACCAATGTTGTCTTGGTACACTTAAGACCTGATTGACTGCATCAATAGTGAGTAGTGATCTTGGTTGAGATGGGAGAGGGGAACTGAAGAGGTATGAGGTGAGGACCCCACCTGGGAATAGCAGGGTAAGGATGGGGGAAGATGATATTGCTGCCTGTGGGAGCTTGCAAGGATGCTGTGGAGCAGAGTAGTGGGCAGCTAGATGCAGTATTGGCAGGCTGTGATTGGGAATCAAAATGGAGAAGGGAGAAGTAGAAAAGGAGAGATAAATGTGCAGGTGTACTGCTAGGAATCAAGGCATATTTAGGGATGGAGTGCGAATAGTGAATGGTTAGGCAGTTGTAGAACTGAGACTAGCAAAGGTTGAGGACGGAGCTTATGGGAATGAAGGATATGTTGCAGGGTGAGTTCCCATCTGTCAGTTAGTTACATGTTCCATAGATCATTTGAATGTTTTTTTTTCTGGAAGTTTTTAAGTAGAAGTTAGTCATTTGAATAGAAGGATTTGTGTGGGAGAAATGATTTAAAGTTAGATTTGCTGTCTGTCAGACAATTTTATGTTATTGGGTAGATCAAAAATTTTTGTTGCTGCATATTGAACTTATTTCTGAACCACTGACAGCTTTAAAAGTGGGTAATAAAGGTCATTTTCCCTCTAGTGTTGTGCGTATGGACATCACTGTATTCTCAAATTGTGATGGATTATTTATGACTTGTTCATTAGTAAACATATCTACTGTGACAGAACTGTTAAAATGTCTTGCTCTTTGAAGAGGTACCTACATGACATCTGTGGGTGAACATCATATGCAATTCCTACTGCTCACTTTTGTACAATCAATACTTTCTTCCTAACTGATGAGCCACCATGGACAATTATTCAGTAAGACATTACTTTGTGGAAATATGCTAAGTATGTGAGGAGGTTGAATTGTTTGTTTCCAATATGAAGAGCAACAGTCACTGAACTTAATTGAGAAGCTCAGTAATATGCTTCTTCCAGTAGCTTTCATCAGTATGTACACCAAAAAATCTGGAGCATTCTACCTTATTTACTGACTCCTGCTCATGTGCTACATCAATTTTTGGTATGACTCTATTTGTTGTACAGAACTGAATGTAGTGTGTTTTTTCAAAATTTATGGGGAGTCTATTTTCAGGGAACCACTTAATAATTCTTTAGATAACATCATTTACGACCTCTTCTGTTGCTTACTCTCTAATTGGAGTTGTAATAACACTAGTATTATCTGCAAAATATATAAATTTTGCTTGTTGAATGATAAGCTGAAGGTCACTCATATATACAAGGGATAGGATGAAGTTGGAACAACTTTTCAGAATTCTGTCTGAAATTGCATCAACTCCATATGAACTTTTTTTTAGAATTTTTATAATTGTATTAATTTCAGTGAAAGATGTTGGTGCTACTTTTGGTTGCTTAAGGTTTTGTGGAATTATATTTTTAATATATTCTCTTGCTTCTTTAACTGAATCATATTTCCTGCTATGTTTAGAAAGTTATTGTTTAAAGTATTTGCAAACTGTGAACTATTATCAGTCACAACATTGTCATTTATTTAATTGTTGAGGAATCTTGTGCACTAGTTTTAATCTTATTATCTGCATTATTTATTTCTGTCTGGGTATGCCTACTTCTGGACATTTTAATGTCTTTCTTCAAAGTACTACAGCATTTTTTGTAGCATGCAAGCAATATTGGATCTTGACTTACTCTGGCCATTATATAATTCCCTTAGTTATCCATGGCTTACTTTTTTTTAATGGATCTTCTGGATAATATTTTAGGAAAGCAACTTTCAAATACTCACAAAAAATTACTATAAAATTCTGAATTTGACAGTAGCATCTCTTCCCACATCTGCCTCATCCCATAGCATCCCTTTTAGCTTACTGTCCCTTTCAGCTTATCATCCCTTTCAGCTTACATTGTACCCTGTTTCATTAATAAGCCTCACTGCCTTGTATGAACTTGTCTCAGAGTTGTAAGGTACCGTACTGTTTCTGTCCATTAATTGTGCATCATGATCAGATAGTCCATTAGTAGTTGGGTACATATTAATTCTTTCAGCCTGAGCATTGCCTGTAAAAAAGTTGTCAATCAGTGTCTTACTATTTTGCTGGCCACAAGTTGGAAAACTGATTACAGAAATTAGATTGAAAAACCCAAATAATAATAGTTCTAGTTAATTTTTCATTTTTTCATTTACATTGAAATCTACACACTCTACTAACTATTTCTTCTTGTCTAACAGGTAGCTCGATAATGCATCTATATTTCTCCTCTGTAGACTGTTACAATCATCAGAGAATTATTTTGCAATAACAGCTCACAAGATTATTCTTTCAATACTCTTTATTTGTAACCTGACTCTAACCTAAAAAATGAGCCCCTTTGATTCCAGTAATCTGTGCATTTCAAAAAAAGTGGAGTTGGTAGAAATAAACCAGAAAGCACAGACTGTGGAGCAATCATTGATATCAAGCACATTCAGTTGCGCAACATGCTTAGCAACTGGTGGTCCAGCTGTTTCTTGGTCCCAACAGTATGAAACAGATAGATTTTTACTCACCACGTAGAGAAGGCATTGAGTTGCATACTGGCACAGTGTCTTTTGATTGTACCTACCTGGCTCCTCTGTGTGTTGAGTGGCATGCAATGCTTTTCATATTGTTGTTCTTCCACCCTGGACATTCACTTGCAGGGATATAAGCCTTAGGGCAATTGATTAGAAGTAGGGGTGAAATAAGAACAGAGGAGGATATTGTGTTGGTTGGGTGAGTAGCAGAAAACCTTTGTAGGAGGGTTGGAGAGCATAATGGAGAGGGCCTTTGAGCTTAGAGATGACAGTGGAGATGTTTGTGTGTGTTATGATATGCAAATGTGAATATGTGTGTGTGTGTGTGTGTGTGTGTTTGTGTGTGTGTGTGTGTGTGTGTGTGTGTGTGTGTGTTTCATCTACACCTGATGAAGGACTTACTCTGATAGCTAATAATATCTAGCAATCTTTTTTCACTGTGCCTGTCTGCCAGTCAGTGCCTCCCCTATGTGGTGAGTAGTAATCTCTTCTTGTCACATTGTTGTTATTTCATTCTAAATTTTCTATTAGCACAATCAGGGAATTTTTAAACCAAGATCAACAGGATGAGTTATTTGGAAATTCAGAACAGCTTCATTTTGATGCAGTTACTTTCCCTGAACTACTACACTGATCTGGTTGCCACATTTTGGAGGATTCTGTGGAGTAAAGAATCTTCAGTCATATGACAGACACATTTTTATTTACTAGATTGTTACTTTTTGATTAATTTTCCCAGCAGAAAAACTATTGCTTTATGCAGGTAACATATCATTACAGTTACAGTACATACATTTATTAAACAATGTGATTTCTTCTCTATGATTCAATCTTTGTCAAATAATTGACTCTTTGTAAGATAACCCTTGTAGAAATAATACATTTTGTATGTTATACGTTTGATTTGTCAGTGAAATTTCAAACTGTTCTACTTCTGTGGCAAGTGTCTCTTATTATGAATATTAAATATAATTCATTGTTATGCTTATCTTATGACAGTGCAACAATGTACAAATGCTGGTCCAGTGAAAGCTATTTTTGGTGGCCACTCAAGTGTGTTTTTTTTCTGCTCATTTGCAAACTTCTTAAACCTTTCACACCATCAGCACTCCAAGTAATTAAACAACTTGCAGCCATTTTGTGTGAGCATGAGGGATGTGGAAGTAGGGATGGACTAAACTATTAATTATGAATAATAGGTTATAACATTCCATTTCCTACCAGGTAATAGGTTCCAGAAATCTGTTAATTATTTAATATGTCCCATAAGTGCCATGAAGTGCACTGAATACAACAAAAGAGTTCACATTATTGTAACAGTGTTTTCTAAGTGTTTTATATGGTTAAGAAAATCATTATGATTTAAGATTCTAAACAATGTATTTATGCTGCATTCTGTGACAAACTATATTTTAGAAACAGAACCTTTTCTACAGATTTCATGGTTATGTGAGTATAATGTTAATTGTGAGTTGGTAAATTTATTGTTGGATCACTTTGCTCCAGATGTTTTCTCAGGATACTTAGTCATTTTGATGATCACAAACATCACATTGACATCGAAGAGTCACCAACTTAAGCTCATATTTTAATGGGGAAAAAAGCACACTTGCAAGATATCAGACCCAGTTATCAATCGCATGTGAAAATTTGGGCCATAATGCTGATGGTATGCACTTGTGGCCTTCCGAATATACAGCTTTTAATTTTCATGTACACTGTTTTTTTTTCATTTACTCAGCCCCAGTGCAGCCACCTAATTCCAGAGAGTGAAATACTGTATGGTGTAGTGGATAAGAGAGTTGTGAAATACTGCTGTGTCACTATTAACCTGCTTTGTTCATTATGTCAGTGTACATGGTTTCCAACCTGTAGCTTATGCCAGAGATCTGGCTGCATTAAACATTTCTATGTTGTGATTCACAACTGATGTGTATATGAATGAAACAAATGAGTGTGTCATTAAAGAAGTAGCAGAGCACTATTATGTTATTAACTTCACTGTTGTGCATTATTTTCTTTGGATTTTAAAGATATTAAAGTCAAATACATATACAGAATATGTGCTATTCATTGAAGTGATTGGCATCCTTACACTGTAAATCAAATAAAAATTAACTTCATAATTATTTTTCAGTTATTTAGGTTTACTCATTTTGCTTTTCAAGCATGTAAATAGCTGCAGAATATCAATACGAGAATACTTTTAAATAATATTGAACATATATGTTTATGTGACTGACATATTATGTACTGTACTGATAATGCTTATCTAATTTTTGATTAAAATGACACATTATTGAACAGCATTTCATAACAAAGTTGTGTTATGAAACAGATGTGTCTACCTCCTCCCTCCTCTTCCTTTGCTTTAACATCCCACTAATAGGAGGACTGTGGTTGTAGCTTTGCTGTAAAGTACTTCATGCTGTGGAATTAGTTGGCTGCAGTGGGGTGGAGAGAGTGACAGGCAACCAGTGCTTGCAAAATTTAAAAGTTATATGTTTGGAAGATCATAACTGTATACTATGAGAATTATGGCCCAGATTTTTGCAGGGGCTGGTGATGTTTCCTTGTGAGTAATTTTGTTACTTCCATCTTTTATAGAAAAATACCCCCATAAATAACTGGGGTTTTGTTCATTGTTAACAATCACACACAGATACACAAAAAATTGAATGTAAATTTTTTTATATTATACTTTCCCATGGTATATTACAGTTGCATAACACATTTACAACCACAATACTGCAGTCAAGAATGCACAACATAGTTGGAGCAGTAAACATGTCATGGCTTCTGTGATGGGATAATGGTACTGCTTGCACTGTGGAAAGACTCTATGTTTGACAGTCTGCCCCTGATAACTGTTACCAAAGAAACGAATATTTTATAGCTTCGAATAAACCTTGTCCAAGCTGACCTATTAATGAGTCATAGCTGCAACACAGAATAGCAGTGACTGAACATTCTGAAGGAACAAATACATTGCAGATATACAAATAATACTCTGATCCCATGGAGTTATCTGTGCATAACAGGTTGTGAGATAGAACTCTGAGGCTGGCTATTACAGGAATAAGACACAAATGATAGTTATTTGTTAAAAATTACTGAAATTTAAACAGAAAGAAGAAACACAGAGCAGAAAAAACTGAGTACTTTTCTGATATCTATCCAGGAATGAGGTGAAAGCTGAAAACTTATTTTCCCACTAATGGATTGTACCCTACTGAAAATTTAATACAGGTCAATGTGGAACTTTTTCTTTGCTCAATTGTTATGACTCAGTGTTATCTTAATAGTACTGAATTTTCGATGTGCTTCAGAAACAAAGCTCACTATTAATTTCAGTCACTAAATTAACTTTCAATTTTCTGGTTTTATTAATTCTTTTGCTAAATTAAGTCAGAGTGTAGCAAAATTTATTACTTCTGACAAACATTCAGTTTTCACACAACACGTGTCAACCTTCAGTTGCCATTCTTTTAGTGCTAATTGTATGTGAAATAACCTTTCTTCTTCAGTTACTATAGTAATTGTCCATAGGACTGGTGACCTTAATTTTCCCAAAATCTCAAATATCTAATTACCACTAGTTAATTGTTAACGTAACGACTGCACATTTACTTTCTTTATTAACTTTACCCTTTTTCAAAATTAATTTCCACCAGTTTCATTTGCATTTTTCCTTTCATTTAGATGTAACCCTTTCCTCCCTCTTTACCGACAGATTAACTTCAGTGACGATTGCTTTTCCCAAATTTCCATTAGGTACACGCAGTTTAATTTTTCACTGTCATTAAGGTCAGTAAGTGAGGGGGAGGTTACACCTATGGGGAAAAGTCTCTTAGGGAAAGCTGAGCAGTTAACGCTCAAGATCAAGAATGGTAATTCACATGCATCCTGCAGACAGTAAGCTGTAACAATGAGTTGCTCACTATTTTGATAGGTGTAAGTAGGCTGTTTTTCCTTTAAAGTGCTGATGCATTTAAGTAATCAGTTATTCCTTAGTAAGTTTGTCCTTGGTCCAGTGGTCTAGGAGTAGTGCCTTTGATTAGTCATCAAAAATGTCCTGTGTTCTTGATCAAACACAGCCATTGCTTAAATTCTGAATAAAAATCATCACAATGGCAGCCAAAGACTTCTGGCATAAGAAGTCATCCTTGTTCTACCATTGGCCTTGTCAAAGAGGGCAGAGTAATGGACAGAGGTTCAGGACAACCTCTTGCTCTTGGGATGGGAAACTATACTTAAAGGCAGAAAAATCATCAGTGAGCATCAGCATGAGAATGTAAAAGACAATGGAAAAAAAGTGTCATGATGATCCCTCCATTGGCAAAGGGTTCCTGATTAGTCTCACATTTTGATCTCCGGGAGGCAACTGCCAAGAGGAAGTTAGTCATGAGAAAAAGGTGGAATAACTGACAACAGGATAACATTCTACAAGTTGGAGCATGGAATGTCAGAAGTTTGTAAGTAGTAGGAAAGGTAGAAAATCTGAAAAGACAAATGCAATGACTCAATCTGAATCTAGTGAGGGTCAGTGAAGTGGAATGGAAAGAAGATAGGGATTTCCGGTCTGGTTAATAAGGGTTAATATCAGTAGCAGCAAAAAATGGTGTAATGGGAGTAGGATTTATTATGAATAGGAAAGTAGGGCAGAGAGTGAGTTACTGTAAAGAGTTCAATAACGGGGTTGTTCTTATAAGATTCAACAGTGAATCAGTAGCAACAACAATAGTTCAGATATACATTCCAGTGTTGCTAGCAGAAGATGAAGAGCCAGAGAAAGCATTTGAGGCTATGGAATGTGTAATTCAGTTTGTAATGGGAGATGAAAATCTGATAGTCATTTGAGATTGGAATGCTGTAGTAGGGGAAGGAATAGAAGAAAGGATTATGGGAGAATGTTGGCTTGGCAGTAGCATTGAGAGAGGAGAAAGACTAATCAAGTTCTGCAATAAATTTCTGATGGTAACATCAAATACTCTGTACAAAAATCACAGTAAGAGGAAGTATACCTGGAAAAGACTTGGAGATATTGGAGGGAACCTTCAAGCTTGATTACATCATGGTCAGACAGAGATTCTGAAATCAGATACTGGATTTAAAGCATACCCAGGTCCATATATAGACTCAGAACACAATTTAGTAATGATGAAGAGTAAAGTGAAATTCAAGAGAATCATCTGGAAGAATTAGTTCTGAGGAATGATGGGACACATTCAATGTTTGCTAAAGATGTGGATTGTGTGATAAGGAATACCAAGAGTAAGCAGTTCATTTTAAGAGGAATGGACATCTCTGATCTCTGAAAAGGGCAATTGCAGATGTTGGACAGACAAACATAGGTACAAGGAAGGTAACTGTGAAGAAAACTTGGGCATGGGAAGAAACACTTCAGTTGATTTACAAAAGAAAGAAGTACAAAAATGTTCAAGGAAAGACAGGAATATAGCTATATAAATCACTTAGGAATGAAATGAATAGCAAACCAGGGTAGCCAACGGGAAATGGCTGCAGGAATTCAAAAGGGAAATGTGTGTCAGGAGGACAGACTCAGCATATATAAAAGTCAAAATAACCTTTGGTGAAGTTAAAAGACAGGATGGTGAACGGGCATTCCACAGAGGAGAGAGTGGACTGGTGGAAAGAACACATTGAAGGACTTGCCTGATGATGTCGTAGAAAAAGAAACTGCAGTTGACATGGAATGATGTGATAGAAGAAGAAATTGGAGTTGATATGGAAAGTGCGGTAAATCCAGTATTACAGTCAGAATTCAAAGGTGCTCTCTTGACATCAAATAAGGCAGAAGGGATAGATAACATTCTGCCAGAATTCCTAAAGTCATTGGGAGAAGTGGCAACCATTCAAGTTGGTGTGTAGAGTCCATTACACTGGTAATGTATCATCACACTTTCAGAAAAATAGCATCCACAAAATTCCAAAGATAGAAAGGGCACATAAGGGTGAGAACTATCACACAATAGGCTTAGCAGCTCATGCATCCAAGATGCTGACAAAAATAATAGACAAGAAAACTGAGGATCTATTAGATGAGGAAAAGATTGGCTTAAGGAAAGGTAAAGTCACAAGAGAGACAGTTCTGACATTGCACTTGATAAGCAAGACTGAAGAAAAATCTAGATATTCTCATAGGATTTGTCAACCTAGAAAAAGCAGTCAACAATGTAAAATGGTACAAGATATTCAAAATTCTGAGAAAAATAGGAGTAAGCTAAAGGAGAAGACCGGTAATATGCAGTATGTACAAAAACCATATGCGAACAATATGATTGGAAGACCAAAAACAAAGTGCTTAGATTAAAAGGGATATAAGACAAAGTTGCCATATTTCACCCCTATTGTTCAATCTATGCATAGAAGAAGCAATGACAGAAATAAAAGAAAGGCTCAAGACTGGAAGTCAGATTCAGGGTGAAAGATTATAAATATAGATTCGCTGATGACATTGCTATCTTCAATGAAAGTGAAGGAGAATTACAGGATCTGTTGAACAGAACGAACAGTCCAGTGAGTACAGAATATGGACTGATAGTAAACCAGGAAAAGAAAAAAAGAAATGAAAAGTAGCAGAAATGAGAATAATGAAAAGCTTAATATCAAAAATGGTGATCATGAGGTAGATGAAATTAAGGAATTTGGCTACATTGGAAAGAAAATAACCTATGACGGACAAAGAAAGGAGAACAAAAAACCTGGCTAGCACAACCACAGAGGGCATTTGTGGCCGAGAGAAGTCTACTGGTATTAACATATGCCTTAATATGAGGGAGAAATTTCTGAGAATGTTCATCTGGCACACAGCCTTGTGCACGTAGTGAATCATGGACAGTGGGGAAACTGGAACAATAGAGAATCAAAGCATTGGAGATGTTGTGCTGCAGAAGAATGTTGAAAATAGGGTGGACTGATAAGATAAGGAATTAAAAGATTCTTTGCAGAATCATCAGAGAAAGGAACATTTGGTAAACACTAGCAACAAGGAGGGACAAGGTGATAGGACATGTTTTAAGACATCAGGGAATACCTTCCTTGGTACTAGATGGGGATGGGGCTGTAGAGGATAAAATTTGTCAGGGAAGACAAAGATTGGAATACATCCAGCAAACAATTGAGGAGTAGGGTATAATTCCTACTCTGAGATGAAGAGGATGGTGCTGGAGAGAAATTCATGGTGGGATGCATCAAACTAGTCAGAAGACTGATTAATGGGAAAAAAAACTGTTGCAGGGAGGGTGAGAGGGAAAGTATGAAAAGGTCTCAATTTTGAAAATGAATTAGTCAACATGGGCTGAAATCAGCCTTTAAAATGTTTGTGTTGAAAACCAGTTTTCATAGAGCCAAGAGAACAATACTTAATAATTTTTGTTTCACATAGTAAGGTCATTATTGGAACGCAGTTCAGAAGCAATTCTAGGACAGTGAATGGACATTGCATTATTATGGTCCTACTATGGGATAAACTTATTTACTTTCTTAAGCACAGTTAGCTTTGGCTTTCAGGAGAGAGGACACTACCTATAAAGTCAATGAATCATCAGCACACACCACTACTTACGTATTTTGATTGTCCTTTCATCAGAAAATTTGCTAATGATCTGTCATTTCTAAAGTTTTGTGTATCACCTTTTGTTTTTTAGTTTTAATTTGTACCAAGCAAAGTAGCACATTTTTTAGCATGCTGGACTTGTGTTTGGCAGGATGATGGTTCAAATCACTGTCTGGCCATCCATATTTAGGTTTTCTGTGATTCCTTTAAATCACTTAAGGCAAATGCCAGGATCGATTCTTTGAAAGGACACAACTGATTTCCTTCCACATCCTTTCCTAATCTGAACTTGTGCTCCTTCTCTAATGACATCATTGTTGACAGAATGCTAAACACTAGTATTCTTTCCCATTGTAATTTGTTTTTGATCAAAGCATTGTGGTTGGAGCAGATTCTTTTATTTTAGATTGGAACGCAACCAGTTTCTTCTTGAATTTTTATTTGTTGTTGTCAAATCCAATTTTTCCATTTTATGTCATTCCTTTATTTTTTTGTTTACTGATTGTCTTGAACTTCACTTGTGCCTTACAATGTTTCTGTTGTGCCCAGGAGAACCATGTTAAACCTCCAATATGTGTTATCACAACAATGTTCTTTTTCCATGTTGTGTGAACTACTTTACTTCACTAAGTAGACCATCCTCTCAGCCATCCTTTCTTCCATGTCATGAATTGGTTCTCAGTTGTTTCCACTTCACATGTAAGTAACAGAGTTCACTAGAATACTTATTTTGCGACCACAGAATAGAGTATGTCTGTTTGCTGTCCTTGTTAATGCAAGCATTAGAATTAATTTTTTAGTTTATTTTATTTTTATCCATAGGTCATATTTTACAAATAAGAACTAACTCCTAAGTCAGTTTTTGCAATAAATGTTTTCCATTACAACAACAAAGCCACATTCAAAATATTACTGAGCTGAGAACTACTTTCAGCTCATTAAACTAGTGTCGTTGCTTGCAGCACAAAGAAAAGAAGGAAAGAAATGACAGAGTGAAAAAACATTGTTTTTATCAGTATAAAAGCATTGCTGTAATAATGGGAAATTGTAATTCAAGATAGCAAAACTTATTATGAAAGGGAACCAGTCACTGTATAGAGAAAGAAGTGTTGAGGAGTAGACGGGCCCATTAAAAAATGGTAGTGAATGTTGTATGCAACTGTTCACTTTTACGCCTATGGTCCTGTGTTGGCACTCTTGTGTTATGATTGTGTAATGTGAGAGGGCACAACTGCCTTCCCTTCTTTTCACTCAAGTAATACACCACAAGAAATTAATACAAAAAAGACATTTATTAGATCAGATGGTGATATACAAAGTGTTCTGCTAACTGCAGAGCTTACTAGGATGAGACAAACATCTGCTCATGGACCTGATGCAGTTTCAGAGCTTTAGAGATGGAGCAGATTATACTGGACAAGTTGACCTGGTCAGCTGCAAAATGCAGTGATAAATCACACAAGGAGTGGCAAAACTGACAGCACTAAACAGCTAGCCTACTGTAAGTCAGGTATTAAACCAGTGCCCTTCATCAAAGGGTATATGTGCACTCGCACTGAGTTACACTAATCAGCACTTTTTTTTTGTATGATAGCCCTTCTACTAAATTTCTCTTCATGTTTTGTTTAGTGTTTTATAATGAAATGACTGATTAAACAGGTTTCTTCTATTTTTTAAGACTAATTTGGGTCATGACGTGTGACATTATGAGTAGAATGAGTGTGGATTCCTTAATGTGACATTCTGAATGTCAAACCCACTTGAAATTTGAAGGGAAAAAAACTACAATCAAGTTCCACTGGAAAATTATAAGGGGAGCAAAGAAACTAGACTACAATGTAAACTTTAGAGATTTGACTGTAGTGCAATTGTGATGGCAGACTTACATTTGAATTCAGATATGTTGTGAGTACGATATCCTGCTGAATTTTGCCTTTGTTTATATTGACTTGACAGAAACACTTAGCTTAAAGGAATGATATATAATGCTTTTTAATCTGAACCAGTTATTCATGAAAATGTAGCCGGATGTGGAGCTGCAATTATTTTACAGTAAATTCTGGAATTTATAACTGTACATAACAAATGCAGTTATAATTTTGTTCCCATTCTACTATTTTTATAAAATCATACTGTTTAGATTCCATACATATAACACAAAATTCATTACAGAGCCAGACATTCATATTAATGCAATGTAATTCCATATTTTTGAGATTTGCAAGAAATGCTTTATGCCAGGTGTCACATTTGATGAGACACACATCATGTGAAATTTTGTTTCTGAACTTACTTCATTATTAGTGTATGATGGATAATGGTGTATGATGGATAGTATGAAGTCATTTATATGTTATCACCAAGTGTATTTCCCATAATTGTCTGGGACATTTTTAAGGAAAATATGTGCATCTATATGGAACTGCAGAATAGGGTACTGAATATTTTGAAAGAGAAACTTAAGTTTTTTGCCTGTTATATGGAAGAGCATGTTGTGCTGTCACATTTACTTTAATAAATGCAAGCATGATCTGACTGAGTTGCATCATATAATGTAATTTGAGATCAGAGTTTAATGCCATTGTTTGATCAAAAATTGTTTTATGAATTTCAATGTTCACTTTTCACTTTACTTTCCAGAGTTAATTTACTTAGAATTGTGATATATATATATATTTAGTTTCATTGCTAAACAACTATAATTTTTGGGTTTTTAGTTTTAGAAAAGTGGTTACTGAGGATGGACAACATGAAATTTTATCTTTGGTCATACTAGAGCTATACATTGCTAGCTGTATGGTAGTAAAGATGACTGAAACACAGTTGCCATTACAAATTTTAAAGATACATTTTTATAAATGTAATATCCATGGAAGGAAATTCAAATTCATGATATTTCAAGCAATATGAGCTGTTGTTTACAGGCCAGAATTTTAATTTAATGAAGAAAATTGCATTTTACCATGGATTGTGTGTAAGAAATGTGATCTTTTTAATAATTGTGATTGCTGATTGCTTATGTAATCCTTTTGAGCATGAGTGTTGAAATTGCAAATCTTGAATGAATCAGTTTGATTAATTCCTTTAAAATAGCTTTATAATATAAGATACAAGGATGAGTTTAATTGTTGTTGACTTAGAATATTGAAATTGGATTCCGATGACATGTTTTATCACTTTTCGTGTTGCTAAACAGAATTCCCATTTCACCAATTAAATAAGCCACCCTTGTCTACACAGGCAAGTCCTCAACACACAAACTTATTTTCTTACATAAAATGTACTGATTTGAAAATTATTCAGATAACTCTTTCAGTACTCTTGACTAGAATTTTAGGAATGTAATAGATACAGTTCTAGTTTCTGAATTGAATATACTGCTTACAATGTATGATTTAGGTTTCTCCAAAGGAGCTTACTCATTTCTGTTTTTCCTACATATCAAAATGCAATTCTTTTTATCAGAGACACTGTAACATAAGATATTTAGTAGTTTCACATATTTATAAATTCCTGGTAGTCCATGCAAGTTTACCGTCTGATGATTTAGCATCGTTCATTTTCTGGAGAAAAAAGGCTGAACCGTGGACTGCATGTAAGAAAAACAAAATGGTCTTGTGTTGAGCAAAGTATGTCTAGGGCATGAGTAGAACATTCCATTATTCATTCATCATGTGTACAGTTATCATCGACATCATGCATAACATCATCTTTGTCGCATTGTTGGCAGGGTTGCTACTCAGGAGAAAGTTGAAAACTACAAATATCTCCTGCTGATTAGTATGTCTTTCATTTAATGATAATATTTTAAGTTCATGCAAATTTATTGTAATGCTTCCTCAAATGTAATTCATTATAATGGCAATTTGAGTGGATATTCCTGTCAATGACTGACGTAATTACTTGGCGTATTTTTGCACAAAAAATTTCACTGGTTTACATTCCAACATTGTAATTCCCCAACAGTCTTTATTTTTTAAGTTTTTATCCCTTCATTCATAGAGTATAACTCTGGTTCTAGGTGATCACATCTGGAAACACTGTATCCAGGTACTGGATAAATTACATCTACTGTCAGTGACAAGGCTGATGCTTTCAGTTTTATTTAATCATTATTGCAAAAAATTATCACACAGTTTCCTTTCACTTTGTTATATCTGTGACACATTCAGTGTTTCCCCTTTTACATTCAACTAGTGTTTTAATTTCTGTTGCTTCTTGCTCTATGCAGGGCAGGGGGACAATTATAGATATGCCTCTCTCAATACTGTTTGCAGGACCAGGAGACAATTATAGATATGCCTCACCCAAGATAGTCTTGCTTTTAATCATGTTCAATTTCTTATGGGTTCTCAGTGCTTTCAAATACAGCAATTATTTTTATAATATCATTCTATACATTTCCATACTTCAAGTAATTTATGCCACATTGATAGGTCAAAGTTTTTTTGGAACCGTATTTATGAGATATAAATCCTTACAAATTAACTTTTTGCAATACCCAAACTTTTATAAAAATAAAATGCATGTTTATCTAATACCTCCTCAACTTTCTGATGCAGTACTCAGCATACACAATTTACAATTAAATGGCATAGCAGGCAGAGGGTGTATATATTGATGCTCATGGGTTTAGGTTACAAAAATCTAGTGATATGATTTAGTGATTAAAGCACTTTGGCTGGAGGATTGGCTCCAAATTCTCACACTGTTTTACTTTTATTTTTCCATTGTATCTCTAAATCACATAAAGCACATGCTAATATGGTTTCTTTCAAAATGACATAGTATTTTTTCATACTCAACCTAATGTAATCTAAGCTTGTTCTGTGTATTTAATATCCTCTTTACCCTACAAATAGAATGTTAAACTGTAACTTCCCTTTCATGTAGTTGCAAAAATAATGTTTTTCAATATTTAATTCAGTTTGAGTTTTTCAGTTGGTTTAGCATAGAAATTGAATGGTTAAAATTTTTACTTTGCTTACAGATTTCAACCACATTTTGTTTCGCATTTCCCTTCTTACATGTTGAAGGTTTACAAGTTTATAAAAATCACATTGTTGTTTTGTATGTAGACCACAGTATATAGACTATCTTTTTATCATCATAATGAAAATAAGTTCATCTGTCTCAGATCTCATTATAATCTTCTACCCTTCACATATATTTCTTAACACCTCTGAATTGTCATTTACATTGACAATGTGTTTAGATTTCATTCATTTAAAAATTTAAGCTTCCAGCTTTCTCCAGTTAATTGTTTAGTTGTCAACGGCCAATTGTCTAAAATTTTTGAACATTTGTCTTGAAATTTTTTGATTTTGCTGTCTGCCATCTCCTCTGTTTCATTACTGAGTCATGCATGTCAGATCTCTTTTCCTTTTTCATATTTATCAGTTTATTGCTTAATCTGACAGGTACTGAAAAGATATTTTTTTGTTTTTCTTTACACTATAGACACATTTGTTTTCAGACGTGTCACAAGTGATTTTCAGTGTTTTTCCCATCAGTTAATCCAACTTCTTGTAAAACCAATCCTTTTTATGGATAGTGCAGTAATAAACTCTCATAATTTTCAGTAGGCCTATTTCTGCCAAGACCAGTTACTTGAAATTGTTATATTTGCTTTGATGTCATTGTTTGTATTTTATCGTGACCAGCCAAGTTACCCTCAGAAATTCACTGATTAACATTGCTATATTAAATTAAATAAAGTTAACCATTTTAAATTCTGTAAGCTAATCTTAAGTAATTTGCAGAATATTGTCCTTTCAGTCCAAGCTCACAAGTCTTTAAGGTCCCTTGCTCAATCTTAATAACCACATCCTCCACTTCAACAAATTCTAGTTATTACTGATTGCTCAGTTCAACATTTTGTTGACAATCACATATTACTTCTTATTTAGCTGCAGTTATTATTTACTGTACAATCACCCAAGGTGCTTTTATAATTTTTAATATGTTCTGTGACTTAGCATTTGATAGACAATGAAAAATATGCACTTATTTTTGTACCTTAATTTCATGTAATTAGCTGCTACTGAGCCAGCTAACTGTTCATTGATATACCAGATGATAATAGCTTTCTTTATTAATAAAATATTTTTGACTAGAGTCAAACAATTACACAGTAACTGAGTATTTCAGCTTTACATTTCATTTCAGCCATTAAATATTTTCATTTTATAGTCCCTTGTATATTTAAAGCCACACTACCTCATGAACTGGCAACTGCAGTGACCTTCGATCCACTTACTGATTTACAATATGTAACTGCCAATTACAGGATCAACTTGTGATGAGAGATTTGTATACAGTGGAACCTCGCATAGTGAGCATAACTCATTCCAGAATCTTATTCTTAGTGCGTAACACTCATTAAGCAAAACAATTTATCCCACATAAATTAATGTAAAATACAATAATGCATCGCATGCAGAAAAAGTACTAAACATTTTATATTATTAATGCCAGTTATTCAAAGAAAATTATATGTACAGTATTATGTACATAATTATTCATGATACAGAAGTAATTCTTTTTTACAAGGAAGCTATCTATAGCCATTTTTTTCTGCAGATGATTCAACACTTGGCAAAAATGAGACACAGCATTATCATCAAGTAAATTTGTAGCACACATTGCCACTTCTTTATTGGAGTGATGATTTACAGTGCATGATGCAAACGATTCCCATGCTTTCAGCATTTCTCTTATTGCACCAGAAGATTGCTGCTGTGCCATTATTGCCTCCTTCTCCTCCTCCTCCTCCTCCTCCTCTGAACTCCTCTCCACATATTCCTGCTGTGAAACACACTGCAACTCCATAAGCTCTTTGGTGGACTTCTTGGCTATGATCATCCACAAGCTCATCAGTATCATTGTTATCACTTCTAGTCCCATGCTCTTGGCCAAAGACACAGTCTCATTGACTACAGACTACACAGATACTGACTCAAATGCCTTGGAGTTGCATTCAACAATTCACTCCAGCCAAAGCTTCATTGAAGCAGAAGTGAGAGTTCTCTCGATAACCCCTTCTCACACCATTTTGATCATCTTGATGCAGGCAGTGATGTTGAAGTGATATTTACAAAACTCTCTGAGAGTGAGATTGATAGCTTCAGTGAATTCAAAGAGTGCTTTAGTATAGAGTTCCTTAAAGTTAGAAATAATCTACTGTCCATAGGCTAGAGTAATGGAGTGGTGTTGGGAGGCAGAAAGTGGATCTTGATGCAAGACATGAAGTGGCAGATTCATCTCAGCAAATATTCTTTCACTGCAGGACCAAACACTACATTGGTCCAATCACAAAAAAAGACCGCATGTCACCAAAACCTTGTTGTTGGACCTCCACATCACATTTGACCTGCTCTTCTGGACTTATTTCTTGAGGGCTCATGGAGTTTCTGAATGGTAAACAAGCAGCTGTTTAATTTTCAGATCACCACTTGCATGGGCACAAAACAGGAGTGTGAGATGGAATTTCATTGGCTTGTGACAGGGCAAAGTATCCTCCTCTACTGTTATAAAGGTACACTTCAGCATCTTTTTCCCGAATAGACCCATCTTGTTACAATTAAAAACCTGTTGCAGCAAATAATCATCAGAATCTATGAGCATCTTGAAGTTGCTGATGAAGTTCTCTGCTGCCTTTGTGTTGGAGCTGGCTGCTTCACTATGCCTCACAATGCTGTAGATGTCAGTTCTTCTCTTAAACTGCTCGAATTACCTATGGTTTCCCTTAAACACTTCTTTGGCCACTGATGATCCTGGTGTCTTCTTAATGAGGTCAGCAAAAATTATTCTTGCATTCTCACAAATGATGTTCTCGTTAATAGTTTCACCATGCCATTGCTTTTATGTCATCCAGAATATGGAACCATTGTTTAGATACTCTTTGTCATTCCCTTTAAAGCATCTATCTCCTTAATGTAGTCCTTGTCCTTGAGGATAGTGCATATAGTTGATGTAGACCAACGAATTTATCCCTTACAACAGTTACACTACAGCAGTAATGATGCACCCAAATCATCTAAGAAAATTGCTAGTTAGTGGCAATTTTTGTTAAGGGTCAAAATATAAAAGTAAATGAACTGTGAATCTATATCACTGATGTCGGTTTGGAGTATTGAAAATTTTTGTTATCAAACATGGAGGCTTTCATTGAGGTTAAACAACTGTGCTGTAAGAATCAAACTGAATGTTATGAAGAACAGTTCAAAATATCTAACAGGCTTCCTTTGACATTCAGCACATCATAGAAGTGGTGCTGAAATGATTATCAAGTTTCTTTATTCCTCGCCAGTTAATAGAAAACCCACATAGTTAGAGAGTACTGGAACAGGTTTGTGATGGGATTTAGGTTGTTGACATTATCCAGAACTTAAGTTTAGCCAAAGAGATGTCACAAAAAAATATGATGAAGCCAAAGAGATGTCACAAGAAAATATGATCACCATGTGCTTGGGAGACAAGAATGTTGGAATGCCTCTGTAAATATTGTCATATAAGTTACACAGAAGTATGGAGAATGTTTTGATTACAGCACCATTGCTAAGCCATGCAAATGATTCACACATATCAAATAATTTGGAGAGACTATTCAAATACTTCTAATTGGGATAAATATATCAGGTAACTGATGTGAAGGGCAAACAATACAGTATCCGTTTTTTGGTACAATTATGAAGAACTTCGCATTGTTACTGATGGAGATGATTTATGAAATGAATATGCAAACAATTCTAATCCTAAATGACTTATACTGAGTTGTAGGGTACCTGTGCATTCAGTCCTGAGCGTTTTCCAATACTTAATAGGTTGCAGAGAATAGTGGGACCAGAAAGGCAGAAAGTAAGATAGTTGTCTAGACAGGTAAAAGTTTTCACATCATTAAATATTCTCACATCAAATATAATAGAACAGAGGGATCTTATTTTACAGGAAAGTGGCATTTAAATTTCTATTCTCATGTTGAAGAAACTAGAAGAAACTCATCTTGTTTTGCAGGAAACCATAACTTAAATTTCTAAGAACATCTTTTCAGCAAATAGCTGTGAGTCTGTTTCATATCCAGTGAAAGAAGTTAGGAAAAAAAGTCAATTAGAATTGGTGACAATTACCATAAAATACATATTGCAAGTGTATTTCTGAAATTTGACGCTAAAAGACACAACCAGGAAAATATATTTTTAGGCTTTTAAATCCTCACTGTTTGATATTTGACTAAGCATGCCAATGTTTTGTAGCTTGCAGCTACACTATATGAATAATGTTGGTATTGAACATTTTGTAGTATTTTTAAAGTTCCACTTAATTTAAATATCAAGTTAAATTCAATGGCTTGTTTGACAGTGAGGTTATTCTCCATCTTCATTTATTTTTGTTACATTAATCTATGCAAATTTAAGAGACAAATCATTCCTCAGTTTCACATTTCAATTTTTCACATCAGATTTGACTGACAGAGAAATCTATAGCAAATTCTACCAGAAGTGACATGCACAAAGTCTTAACATAAGGTAATACCTGCCTTCGGTATTTGGCCTTCTATACTTACGCCCTTTATCTTCTATTGCTCTTGCTCACATGAATGTACAGGTTGCATAACCATTATCTCTTTTGTCTTCAGTGCTGAACTGACAAAGTTATTAAATGACACATATAATCTGCATCTCTTATAAAACAATTGTTTTACGAAATATCAGTACTGAATTGGAGAACTGATCAACTGATCATTCAGCAATGCATGCACGCACTCACTCTCTCTCTCTCTCTCTCTCTCTCTCTCTCTCTCTCTCTCTCTCTCTCTCTCACACACACACACACACACACACACACACACACACACACACACCATTCTTACATTTCTACTACGTAATTTCTCCATCCAATTTATCTCTCAATTGTTCGTAATGTTGACTTATACCACCTCATATGCATACTTGGGATTCATTATTGGTGCAAGGGATCTGACAAATTTCATCAAATGTGTTCTGTATAAAGGCATAGCATTTATCAGTATCTAAATTAATCTTTAACTTCTTTTTCATATAACACTGTTTTTACAAACTAATATATTGCAACATTCTAATATATTGCGACATTCTTCAAAGCAATTTATTCTCTCTATAACTGAATGTGTTTAGATTAATTAGAAGAATATTTCCAGGCTGCTACATTTTATTCCACACCACTGAAGAAAATTTTAAGTTGAAAGATATATTTTCTGTATTACAAAATAAAACTGAAGCTATGTCATATAAAAATATTTTATGCACTTGTTTCATACAGTGCTTCAGTAAACTGTATCACTCATATTTCTCCTAAATACAGAGATTATTTTTTATTTTTGGGAACAATAAGATTAATAATATACCAAACATATTATTTTGGAAATTACTTTCAGTACACAGTGTGCTTGCTGTATAAATAATTTTTAAGAATAGGCAAGGAGTTGTTGAATATTCTTCTTTAATCTTGTTTCTCCTGTGATATATAAATATGTTAATACTTATGACCACAATCTGATACTGGAATACTGTGAATCTGTAATCGCTGCAAGAATTATATTGTAGTTCTTAATTTGATATAATTCATACATTTAATAACATGAGGTCTGCACCTGTTAACATAATTCTTAAAAAATTTAAGAGAACTGTGACTACCATCATTGATAGACCAATCTATAAACACTCCAGAAGTTAATAATAATATAAATGATACCTTGTGATTTATCATCATAGATATAAAGGTATTTCAGTGTCCCATATTTAGCTTCACTAATGTAAATATCTAACTACATTATTTTGTTATAATAGAGAGACAATGAATTATTATCAGAGATAGGTTTTGGATTTTTGTTCAGATATTTTTAATTAGCTGTTTTTATTCGATGGCAAATTGCATACTAAATAAAAGGAACAGATTATATCTTCCCTTTCTGATTTTTATTTGTTGTAGCTAGTGCCCCGTCATCAGACGAATGTGAGGCACCTGTCTCTGTCTCACATCAAGGCTATGATGAGAATGCTGCTGGGCAGTGGTATCCTTATGATCCTAATATGTCACCTGTACCACCTTACTGGGGTCCTGAGGCCTGGTGGAGATACTACCCTGTTCCTAATTTGGAAGGACAGAAGAATTCACAAGCTCCTTCTCCGCACTACTGGGACCCATATTCAGCTATGTATGCTTACATGGCAGAAATGGCTGCATATGGTTATCCTCCTCCACCATATCCTCCAGTCTATTCACCTCATCATTTTGCTCCATCAAGACAATTTAGATACCCACATAGTGGAAGTGATTCCGATGAATGTTCTGGATATTCATCCACTGATGAAATGGCATATTATGGGGCAAATTTTGCACATGGAATTCCCCAGGGACATCCTCCAGTAATGCTTCCACACATGAATCATCCATCGGGGAATCCACGTAATGTACCAGAAGGAAACACAAATGAGATTTGTAACAATGAAAAAGAAAATATGCATAAAATTGTAACTGAACCAGACAAGACTTCTGAGAGCGTCACACCAAAATGTAATGAAGCCAATGGCAAGAAAGAATCAACCAATGAAAATGATAGTAGTAGCTCTGAAGAAGATGATACCAGTGACTCAGATACTGAGGTGGAGGATGAGAATAGAAATGAAGCAGATGAATCTGCTAAAAGTAGTAGTAACAGTCTGCAAATGATTCGGTCTGTTTCTGATATAAATGTGTATAACAATAACTCTGGTTCAGATGTTCTTTCTCATAGCTCTGAAACGAATGATGATGAAACAGAAAGGGAAGAAGATTCAGATGGAGATGATGAATTTGAAGAGGTTAGTGACAGAGGACATTATAACAATGAAGAAGAGACTTGCCTTCCACACCAGCTAAGTGTGATTTTTGAAGAAAGTGAATGCAGTGATGTAGAGTCTATTAAGCGCATTCACTCAGCTGAGAAAGCTGATGTTCGTACCTTAAGCGAAGATGGTGACAGTTCAACAGCAACACTGGATAATTGTGAAGATGACAGTGATGTTGATTATGATGCAATGGATCCTGGTTCATCAACAGTAACAGTACGTTTGCCACTAAAACTCAAATTCAGTAGATCAGAAAATGATGAAGAGGTAACAACACTGATTGTTGGAGATAGTCAGGTGAAAAGGATTCCCAAGGAAGATGAAGTTCTTGGTGACACAAAGTTAAGAGAGCTGAAACCAAATGTGAATAATAAGGCAACAGCTCAAAAAGAAGCTGATGTATCAGTAACTGTTTGTCTGACAGCACGATCTAGTTCTAATGATAAAGTAGAACAGTGGAAGCAAGATGTGGATAAACATTTTAACCAGCAAGGTGATATAACCAAAAACGAAGAATCTGAAATATCAAAGATTTCAAGACATGGGAGTTTAGAGGATAATTTAAACAGGCAAAGGAGTGCATCAGATTTAGATGTATATGAAACTGCTGAGTCTGACTCTGATATATCTGTTTGTCTGTCACTGCCTCTGAAGAAAACAAACAACAAAAAGCCACAACCTCCGAAGTCACATATTACATCAGAGAATTTGAATAATGTATCTGAAGAGGATGATGATGATGGAAAAGTGAAGGGTGATGATAGCGACTGTGCTTTCAGTCACTGGGAAGATGATTCCAGTAGTACAAGTATTCAAACTGTAAAACTTGCTCCACATATTAAAAAACTGATTGGGTCTAATACTGATGATGAAAAGAGTAACAAGACTTCAGAAGCTAAAAGTGTAATAACAAAAGACAAAGGTGAACAGAATAGGAAGGTACAGAGCAGTAATAAAATGCAAGAAATATCAACTTGCGAACAACGGTGTGACAAAGAGGATGAACATGCCATGGTTAATACTGCTAATCATGAGTTGGAAGACACAGATACAAGTGAAGATGAGAGTTCCTCTAATTCTGAGAGTATAAGTAGCGTCAGTTCCAGTAGTAGTACAAGAGAGAGGAATATATCAATAAAACCAAAAGAAAAAGTTGAAAGTCCTGCAACAAACTATGTTTCTGAGAGAAATAGCAAATCAGAAAATACAAATAATAATGACAGCAGTGACATAACAGATAAGATACTTAATATTGTTACTGATAGTAAAATTATTTCCAATAATGAAACTTGTAACAAATTAGAAACTTCCCAAACACAGCCAAAAACTGTCAGTGGGACACATAGAGATAATCAGGGAAGAGACGCCACAGAAACAAATAGTCAGGGAAGAAATGAGATGAGAACCAGTAATTCAAAATCTCAGGAAGAAAGTGAAGAAGATGATTCAGGAGTAACATCTGATTTAAGTCGTCCCATATCGGATGCAGACACAGAGTCTGAATTAAATTTAAATGAGTTACAACTGTTAAGCAAATGTCAGAGAGCAGCTACACATTCTCGTCTTTTCAAACTTCTCCAGGATGAATGTGGGAAAGAAGATGAAGAAAATGATGAGGATGATGATAAAGCAGAAGATTTACACACAGAATCAGTTGGAACCCTGAAATCAAGGAAAGATCAACTTACACTACCACTGCGTCAGAATAGTTCAAGTGATCCAGATAGTCTATCATCTTCTTCAGGCGTTGGGTCTCCTGCTTCTCCAACTATTACTGATCGTTTAGTAAAAGAGCTTATACGAAGCTTGTTGCAAAAGAAAAAAGGTAAACGTCTGAAGAAATTACCTCTGGCAAAACTACATGCAGCTGCACTACGTATACTGCAAGAAGATATGGATCCATATGACACAGTCAGTTCCCCTGGTTCAGAAGAAAGCAATGGGTTTTGCTTGCCTTCAAACCAATCTTGTTTTCAGACTCAACATTCCATTAATTATAATAATAATAATACCAACACTGCCAATAGCAACATTGCCAACCCACTGATGCCCCCAACACATGCCATGTATGGTGCAAATTATTATGATTATTGCAATTATTATGATTCTTGGGGGAATCAAAATGCATATTATGGAACTGACCAAACTTTTGAATATGATGTTGTTCCTTCAAAAGCATTTAAGCTTTTACAAGAACACACCCAACCGCATGGTTTCAGCACAGGTCTCATAAATGGACTGTGGGCTAAGTGTCCCAGGATACCAAGCTCAAAAAACCTGCCAAAGGATCTTGCATCAGCAGAGACTTCAAAAGAGAACAAGACTGGGTCTCAGAGTGATCCCCTACCTGAAGCTCCTGTAATTCCAGAAAATGAGTCCAGTGCAGAGACCCCTGCCTCAGCCCAAGCTTCATGATGTGAAAGAGATGAGACAGGCAGACTGTGAACAGAGGGTGATCACTTGTTCAAACGTTCGAGCTTTTGGTAGACATTTGAGATGTCTGTAGCAGGTCGACCAGCTGGGTCATACCCAGGAGGTACTCGGCATCACCCTCTTTTATAAATTTTGTGACTTTAGTCTTCTAATAATTTTGATGCGTACTGTAGTTAATCACTTATTAATTATTTCTTGGTAATTTTGGTCTGCATTTTAAAATTTTTGTTAGACGTAATCTGGATTTGAAAAGCCTATGAACTTTGTCTCTCTGGAGTAAACTCCACCTTTCAGAAATGAAAAAAGAGAAAAAAGGGGAGCTTTTTAATGTGGAGCAAAACCTTTATTTATTAAGACACACAAATACTGTTTTAGAGTTCCTTCTAAAATTTCATAATTTATGCTCCCTTTTACAAAAACTGTCATAACAATAATGACATTCAAAATAATAAGCATTCATAATATTTGCACAAAATCAGTTCAGAAAGTTGGGAGAAGTACAAATAACCATGTTGTAACTACTTTCTCTTTAACTCATAATCATGAGTTACAAAATTTGTACACCAATAAACAGAGAAATCAACTCACTGTCTCTGCACCCTGCATTTTTGAGCGCAGATAAACTAAATAATCATTAACTGGTGTTAGTCAGTGTTCTTCATTCTATGATGGCATCAGATTTTATTCTGAACTTTAACTGACACATAAAATGCTTGCAAAGGTGCAGTTTGCTTCAAAGAGATGTTTGCATTTACCCTTGCACTGACTCTAACAACTAGTGTGCGTGTCATATTGTGTGAACTATTACTTTCATTTTTATTACAGTACATAATAGCTGCATAACATTGGATGCCTTTGACATTCAGAAGCATGTATGAAGTTCATGGTCAATTTGAATTCTAAAGCTTAACCTTTCTCCTTGAAACAAAAATGTAGTGAAAGTCAATGACAACTCTTGACAGTAGACTGTGTTATAAGGCTAATCAATATGGTTACCATGAGCTTCATTTTTTCATTTGTTGAAGTATAATACTAACAAAAGTAGAAAACAACTGCATGGATTTTGAAGAGAGTATCAGGAGTGGAAATATATTTAGTAAACCAATAAGTTATAGTCATTTGCTTAAACAGGGACAAACTATTATCTGTACAAACCAAGTTGATGCTGGTGCAAAGGCTGATGAGAGTGACCATAAATGGGAAATGCATTTATAATCACTCTCATTAGGTGCTGCTTTCAAGTGTCAACTTGGTTTCCTTGGGCAATATGGACAACCAGGAAGTGAAATTGTACTACATTGAGGTAATGCTTCAGTTTTCTCAGTCAAAGATCAGAGATGTAAATGAGGGAAAGGAAAATTATTCATTGTTACAATTACTGCTCTTAGCAGCTGCTAGTGTACCTTGCTAGTAACTGCTAGTGAAGCTATTGTGACGTGGAACTTCAGAGATTTAGGGAAGAGAGACACAATGTATCCTGCAAATTTTACCCTTGCTTTGAGAACTTCATCATCATTTTTTAAAGTGTCATTCATTTGTAGCCAGGCTGTTTTAAGAAACAAAATTCTTATGGTACATTACCACAATCAGCATGTGAGTTTGAAAAATAGCATAAGCAACACCAGGCAGGTGACAATGAGTGCAATTTTTCTGAAATTCTGTAACAGTTTTTGTCACCACTTACATTTAAACACTTAGATGATCTGAGAGCTACCATGCTTGCTGTTTGTCTAATAATGTACAGTGATCTGAATTGTAGGTGTAATAAGCATTGCAGTGCCAAAAGTAATAGAGAATCACACAAATGACTAATAATTATATTATAGTAATGAAAGTAGGAACACATTTAAAAAGACATTGCTAGTATTATTTCTAGCTGGCTGAGACACAAATACCTCCATTTTAAAGTATTGGACTGTAACATACATGAAATACATGGCAATGATTAAAGTTATTTTTACTTTACTCACAAAAACATCAGTAACAATGTAGAAACTGTGCAAGAATATCTCCATTACACATATAAAAATATTATTATCACCAATAGTTTAATTTTGGATAACATATTGCATTAAGTTTCTAGAAGTCAGGTTGTTCTGGTGTAGGTCTACTCTTTTCAGTTACTACAGATTGATTTCAATCCCCCCTCTCTCTAATTTCTTTTCTGAGACCCACTTACACAACCTTTGGACCATGAAAGATATATTTTACTGTTGTTCTTTCATCCTTTATAACACATGGCAATTTTGTTTTGTTGGTCATTACTAAACAATGTTCTTAAACATTTATTGCTATGTTTTTCAGTATGTATATCACAATATGCCAGACATAAAATTTCATAGTGTGCCATCCTCTTAATGATAAGAATGGGTAATTGTCAGACTGTATAGTAAACTAGTTTGAAATAGTAATTAACCAACAGTAAATATCTGCACTCAGACAGATAAGTGAGTTATATCACAGTGACTGAATATGCAAGAGTCTGCTTGAATTTCTATTGGACAATTGTTTTTACAGGATCTGATTAATTGTGGTATTAATAATGTCATTTGTTTGTTAATAGTGAGTTTAAACATAAGGAAGCCAATATTACCTAATTTTTATGATAATGGAAAACCTTAGTGAAAGATAAAAAATAGTGTTAATAAAGACAACAATGCACTATGTGAAGGAAGTATTGAATAGTCAATATAGATATGACTCAACAAGAAGTTGAACGTTATTACTCAAATTTTGAGGTTACGACCTTCAGTGATGGTTCAAAAATCTCTCTCTCTCTCTCTCTCTCTCTCTCTCTCTCTCTCTCTCTCTCTCTCTCTCTCTCTCTCTTTCTCCATGTGGTGTCCTTCCAAAGAGTCATCAGATGAATCTCCACTTGTGTTTCAGCAGATATTAGCAATTTAGTTTTGCAGTGTGTAGTAGGAGTCAGCCAAAACAAACACTGCTCATCATGTCTTTCATGCAATGGCCAGTGTTGTTTCCCATTACAAACCAAATTATTTTTAAAGCAGAATTTTATGTGTCAATTCGATTGAATGTTCCCAGATTAGTTTAGCGTGATATTTGCTTTTTGACAAGTATACACAGGGACAGTAAAACTTGAAGAATAACTTTTACTCAAGCTGCTACAGCACTGTCCCGGCCTGTGCTGACTGCTACCACCATATAGCGGTGCTACTCAGTTGCTGCTGGAATACTGGCTATTCTTCATGTTTTACTGTCCTTGTTAACACATATTGATAAAACAGATATCACAGTAGGCTAATCTGGGATTGCTCTAGTTAACATTCATGCAAAATTCTGCATAAAAATCGTTTTGTTTGTATTGGGAAACAAACCACACTTTCCATTGATATTGGGCATCACAGAAAAGACATGATGACCAGTATTTATTTGGGCTGATTCCAGCTATGCATTACAAAAACAAAATTGCAAATATATGCTGAAACATCAGAGAAAATGCACTTGAGGATTCTTAGGAGGAAGAATGGGAATTAGTGGGTGGGTGGTCATGCACATGCCCATGTGCACTCTGATGAAGGTTGTTCAGTTCAAAATTTGAGCCACAATGACCACCTTATTGTTTATGTGCCTATAAACTGCTTGAAGTTTCCTTACTTGGTGAGTAATTGTCATTATTAATACTGTTATATAAGTTTTGTGTTACCAGTTTATCATTTACTTTCCATAGTATATTTCACCAACCTCTGCTTTGTCAAATGTATCTCTGATGTAAAATTTCTTGAAGCTTTTATAATGTAATATGGTAAAGTTATTGGAGTATCTTGAAGTTAAGAGCTTTGTAGTGTCTCCTTTGTGACCCTTCTGCTTGGTCTGTTAAGTTCCTGAATGGAGTTACATGGATTTAATTGTTAATACTATCCATGTCAGTCAGTGTGTGGTGGTACAGATAATTTTCCTTATACATTTCACAGCTAAAGTAATCTAAATTGGAGATGATGGATTCTGGTCTTAAAGCTGTGAGTGTTATCTCTAGGAGGAGAATAGTGTCACACTGATGGTAGTAATTATCATCATCTCCATAAATGTTTCAGTGAAGTAGTTTTTACTGTATTCCTACATTTTATATGAAGTGCAACAATGAAGTGCATCATAATATATCTGCTATTGTGAATGAATATAAATAAAACCTAAATATGGGGCGTGTTTTTTAAGTAAGTACCATTTTGAAATTTTAAAAAAAGGCATGCTAAGATATCTCAATAATTTTATTTTTACATGAAAGCCTGTACCTTAATCTACTTTTGTACATAATTTCCATCAATATTGAGGCACTTGTCATAATGCTGTACCAGTTTTTGAATACCTTCCTCATAGAAGTCTGCCGCCTGACTTGTTAACCACTGTTTTGACTTCGTCATCATCTTGAAGACGCTGACCGCCCAGGTGTTTCTTCAAGTGCAGGAAGAGATGGTAGTCACTGGGCACAAGATCGGGGCTGTAAAGAGGATGATCTAGAGTTTCCCATCAAAAAGATGTGATGAGATCTTTGGTCTGATTCGCCACATGCGGACGGGCATTGTCTTGCAGCAAAACAATTCCCTTGCTCAACTTCCATGGACTGTTGCTTTGATTCTGGTGTGACATAGGTCACTCATGTTTAATTGCCCATAACAATTTGGCTTAAGAAATCATCACTGTCATTGTGGTACTGCTCAAGGAAAGTCAATTCACTGTCTAAACGTTTGGTTTTGTGCACATCCGTCAACATTTTCGGTACCCAACATGCGCACAATTTTTGGTAATTCAAGTGCTCGGTCACAATGCCATACAAAACACTACAAGAAACATTAGGAAAGTCATCCTGCCAGGAGGAAATCGTAAAGCGTCTGTTTTCTCTCACCTTATTGTCCACTTCCTGCACCAAACTTTCATTAACGACTCCGTTGTTCACCATCTGCATTTGTGCGGCCATCTTTAAATGCTCTCACCCACTTTCTTACCATTCCATCACTCATAGTGTTTTCTCTGTAAACTGCACAGATCTCACAATGAATATCAATCACTTTTAGGCCTTTAGCACTAAGAAATATTATAACAGCCCGTACTTCACAGTCGGCGGGACTCACGATTTTCGGAGGCATCTTAAACACTCAGTACACAACGTAAGCAAGGAAGAATCAGACTGTAATGGCGTCAGTGCATAGATTAAGGTAAAGGCTTTAATCTAAAAATAAAATTATTGAGATATCTTAGCATGTCTTTTTTTTTTTTTTTTTTTTTTTTCCCAAAACAGTACTTACTTAAAAAACACGCCTCATAGAAGCTCAGGACTGTAGTTCTCATCTAGCTGAAAAGCAGACTCTCCACCAGATGAATGACTGACATTAATGGTATCTGCTGTGCTTACTACACAGAAGATCGCAAATACACTACTGGCCATTAAAATTGCTACACAAAGAAGAAATGCAGATGATAAATGGGTATTCATTGGACAAATATATTATACTAGAACTGACATGTGATTACATTTTCACGCAATTTGGGTGCATAGATCCTGAGAAATCAGTACCCAGAACAACCACCTCTAGCTGTAATAATGGCCTTGATACGCCTGGGCATTGAGTCAAACAGAGCTTGGATGGCATGTACAGGTACAGCTTCCAATGCAGCTTCAACACGATACCACAGTTCATCAAGAGTAGTGACAGGTGTATTGTGACGAGCCAGTTGCTCGGCCACCATTGACCAGACATTTTCAATTGGTGAGAGATCTGGAGAATGTGCTGGCCAGGGCAGCAGTCAAACATTTTCTATATCCACAAAGGCCCGTACAGGACCTGCAACTTGTGGTCATGCATTATCCTGCTGAAATGTAGGGTTTCACAGGGATCAAATGAAGAGTAGAGCCATGGGTCATAACACATCTGAAATGTAACGTCTACTGTTCAAACCGCCATCAATGTGAACAAGAGGTAACCGAGACGTGTAACGAGTGGCACCCCATACCATCATGCCGGGTGATACGCCAGTATGGCGATGACAAATACACGCTTCCAATGTGCATTCACCGTGATGTCGCCAAACACGGATGTGACCATCATGATGCTGTAAACAGAACCTGGATTCATTCCAAAAAAATGATGTTTTGCCATTTGTGCACCCAGATTCGTCGTTGAGTACACCATCACAGGCACTCCTGTCTGTGATGCAGCGTCAAGGGTAACCACAGCCTTGGTCTCCGAGCTGATAGTCCTTGCTGCTCCAAACATCATCCAACTGTTCATGCAGATGGTTGTTGTCTTGCAAACGTCCCCATCTGTTGACTCAGGGATCGAGGCGTGGCTGCATGATCCATTACAGCCATGCAGATAAGATGCCTGTCATCTTGACTGCTAGTGATACGAGGCCATTGAGATCCAGCACCGTGTTCCATATTACCATCCTGAACCCACCGATTCCATATTCTGCTAACAGTCATTGGATCTCGACCAGCGCGAGCAGCAATGTAGCGATACGATAAACCACAATAGCGATAGGCTACAACATGACCTTTATCAAAGTCGGAAATGTGATGGTACGCATTTCTCCTCCTTACACGAGGCATCACAACAACGTTTCACGAGGCAACGCCGGTCAAATGCTGTTTGTGTATGAGAAATTGGTTGGAAATTTTCCTCATGTCAGCATGTTCTGGGTGTCACCACCGGCGGCAACCTTGTGTGAATGCTCTGAAAAGCTAATAATTTGCATCTTCTTCCTGTTGGTTAAATTTTATGTCTGTAGCATGTCATCTTCATGGTGTAGCAATTTTAATGGCCAGTATTGTAAGTATAGGATTTGAAATAGAATAATAGTGAACAGTAGGCCTATTGAGAATTAATTGTCCCCATATTTGCTACCTACTTAAATAGGTATCTATTTACTGTTGGATTTAAAACAGCTAAAATGAAAGTAAGGACAACTAGGCCAATGCACTTTAATGAGCTCATTTATGAAGTTGTACTGCACTGGACTTAATTTAATTAAATCTCTGTCTAGAACTAAATCCTATTGGAGCACATATTCTCACATAAAATTATTGCTGATGATTTACTTCAGTTTCTCAAGTTGCTTCAGCATAAATATTAAACCAGTGTTATAAGTAAATGAGTAGAAAATCTCTGCATACACATTTTGATAAAGACCAGAACGTGATCACATTGCTGTGGTTAGTAAAATGCTCCATTTTCAGTATTTTGGATTCAGAATTATCTTCCTTTATGTTAGTGTGCAGATAAAATTATAGTTTATTCTGCATACTCATTGTTGTCATGTGGAGTGGTGGAGAAGCAAGTAACAAGAATGTTGTAAAAAATTGATATTTGAAAGTAACCTCTCCAAATTATTGGAATTCTTATGCTGTCTTTAATACACTTCTTCCTTAATAGCATTTGTCTCTGTTGATAAAAGCCAGTTTCATATTAATTACCATTCACACAAATACAAGGTACGGAAACGGTTTCCATGTAGCTTTTGTCTCCATCTCTAGGATGCCAAGGTCTCTTACAAATGCAAGGCATGAAATTGGGAACAAACAAAAATCCAATGAAAAAAAAACCATATATTAGCCATTATTCTACAAATTGTCAGTTTATTTGTATATAGAGACTGGAAATCCCTATAGTAGCATAGTATTCACTTTAAATAAAACTTCTGTTCTAATGACAACAGTGGATATTCCTGGATAGAGCAATGTGTGAAATAAGGGATAGGTAACCACTCACCTGTAGTGGATCAATATGTAGAGCACAGTAAAACATGAAAGAAAACAGCATTCACACGTTTTTGAGACTAGCTCTTTTTCCAACAATAGTGCACTATTTTGAGACTAGCTCTTTTTCCAACAATAGTGCACTCTGTTCCACACACAACCACACAGACACTCAACAAACATTCCTATAATCCTGGCAAGTCTTGCTGTGACCACAGGAATGTGTATTTGGTTTTCTGTGTAGTTGTGTGCATGAACGTTTTCTGTTACTGAAAAAAAAGCAAGTGACCAAAAGCTGGGGTGAAAGCTGTTTTCTGTTATGGGTTACTGTGCTCTATTGTAATAGCATATGTTGTTGTTGTTGTGGTCTTCAGTCCTGAGACTGGTTTGATGCAGCTCTCCATGCTACTCTATCCTGTGCAAGCTTCTTCATCTCCCAGTACCTACTGCAACCTACATCCTTCTGAATCTGCTTAGTGTATTCATCTCTTGGTCTCCCCCTTCGATTTTTACCCTCCACGCTGCCCTCCAATACTAAATTGGTGATCCCTTGATGCCTCAGAACATGTCCTACCAACCGATCCCTTCTTCTGGTCAAGTTGTGCCACAAACTTCTCTTCTCCCCAATCCTGTTCAATACTTCCTCATTAGTTATGTGATCTACCCATCTAATCTTCAGCATTCTTCTGTAGCACCATATTTCGAAAGCTTCTATTCTCTTCTTGTCCAAACTATTTACCATCCATGTTTCACTTCCATACATGGCTACACTCCATACAAATACTTTCAGAAATGACTTCCTGACACTTAAATTTATACTCGATGTTAACAAATTTCTCTTCTTCAGAAACGCTTTCCTTGCCATTGCCAGTCTACATTATACAGATGACTGTTATCTTTTTACACTTGCTAATAAATTTCAATACATACTAAGCAAAAGGAAATAGATAAATGGCAGCTATGTTGTATAACATCAGTTTTGAAAACAGCAGCATTTCTATGAATTCTATAAGAAGCTTCTTTATGAACTTTTTAAATGACTGCCTACACAAGTAGTTTTTCACAGCTAGTGTTGTCTTTTATGTATAATATGACTCAGTGTAAATCCATAAAGGTTTCACTTAGTGTGACATCCAGAGAACGCAATTAACGAAATCAAGAGTACACGCTAGTGTACTTTTCCTGCAACAATATGCAAAGAAGAGATTATATATAGATACATGCATAACAATTCTGTATTCTAGCTGTAATTCGTTTTCTTTTCTTCTTTTTAATTGCAGAAGTAAGCATGTTACAGAATTTTTCTCTTTAATACATTTCTTTCCCTGTAAGGAAAATAATACTTAAGTCATAATTTGTAGTAGATTTTATAATGCATTAGGATATAGTATATATGCCATGTTAAACATATACTTTTAGATTTGTAAACAAATGTTTAAGTTTCTGGGGACAGAGTAAGATGAAAAGATTACAATTTCTTTCATATTTTACATTTCCAGTAAGTACAGGTATTCTCTTCCCTATCATTTAAATAGAATGGACAAAGAACATTCCCAAACTGTAATAGTACTTTTGTTTATGAAGTCTTCCAAGAAATTCTGTAATTTTTTGATTTAAGTATTTCTTTTATTCATTAACTTAAATACTTATCTTAATCTAGAAATTGAAAGAGACATTGATGTCACCACTGGTTTCTGCACCACCACCACCGCATACAGAAATGCATGTATGTTTGTTCTCCTCCCAGGCCAAGTGCTTCTATGTACTATTGATAAAAATGTAATATAAACTGTAACACACCATAAACATATATCTTCACTCCAGTAGCCTGCATTTTCAATTTCCATTATAACGAAAAACAACAGTGATAACACAATAGACTCAATGCGTATTCCAGGTGGTAGGTTGCAGAGATGAAACTCATTAGTATTTTTCTACTTACAATGTGTTTTCTTTTAAGACTATCACTTTGAATCTGCTATACTTATATTTTTATTTGAGATAGTTCTTGAATTGTAATTCAGGAGAATGTTTAAGATATCTTGTGATGGAATGGCTATTTTAGTTTCATTTTTTGATTCTATTGGAATTTACTGAACTAATGATGCAGGCAGAAATTTATCAACTTACTATCTACAGCAACAACTATGTATTTTAGGGGGTCAGGGTACGTGTATGGAGGCGGGGGGGGGGGGGGGGGGGGAGGGGGGTGAGGAGTGAGTGTAAGGTTTTACAGACATGTAATAATAGGTAACAGATAATAGTAACTGGTAACAGATCATTATTGAGGGAAGAAATGGTAAAGAATAGTACAGCTCTTAATTTCCAGAATGAATTATCACTCTACAGTGGAATGTGCACTCTTATGAAACTTCTTAGCAGATTAAAGCTGCATGCCAGACCAGGAACCTACGTTTCACATCTTGGTTGGAGCCCCAGTTTGGAAACAGTTTCAAACTGCAAGGAAGTTTCAACTGTTAATTTGTTTGAAAGTGATACTGTGAGATAATCTCATGATTATGCCGTGGCTTCCACAAGGTAAATATTACACAATGCATGAATATAATGTTACAGCCTGATCATCAATAGCATAGTACATAAGCTCTCCATTAGAATACACTCAGTTATATGTGAAGGTCAGAATTTCTTAGTTCCCATTAATTTTGTAAGATGGTATATTTTCTGATTTGAACATAATGACAATGATAGCAGAAAACAATTTTTTCATCTCATTCAGTATCTTGCACGAAGTAACTTGCTGATTGCAGTACCAATCACATGAAAAGACATACAGTAAATTGGATATTCAGGACATTTTCTTGTCACATAGCAGAATCAATTTAGTAGCTTGCTTTTTGTTTGAACAGAGGAATAATTTTCCCAAAGAAGCTCCTGAAGATGAGATGATTTATAGGAAGCATCTGGCTCCAGAGTCTGGATCCTCTGCGACATATTGTATATTTATCCATCAAGAAATGGTATCAGTTACCAAGAGGCATTTTTGCTGTTCCCAAAAGCAGAATGATGGTCAGTGTGGAAGGCACCATTTGGATGCAGATTCTAAAATGAGACTTTTGTATTCGTGTAATATGGATAGTCCTAAGTAGATTCCACTGTGATAAGAGATAGACTATAATCTGACTGAGGTTGCACCAGCAATTGATACACGATGGCCATTTTGGCAAGATGAGTTTCCCACCAAATATGCCCAACACACAGAGCATATCTATTCACTCTTACCTTATATCATTATGATTACTCTCCAGTTCACACTTGAGAGTTTGGCAGAGGCTTCATGGAACCTCTTTCAGACTATTTCTCGACCATTTCACTCATTAATTGCATGTGGAAAAATTGAACAGTTAAATCTCTCTGTGGGAGCTCTGATGTCTCTTGTTTTATTTTATGTATGTATGTGAGAGCCAACAAAATATTTTGACATTTTGGATTGTTTGTTTGACCCTCAGAAGATGATGTCTGATATGGGTGTAGCATGACACAACTTAGTTTCAAAAATTGTGCAGTCAACTTTCCTGACTTCACTCACAGAGCAACATACTGTTTATGAATAACTACTTAGAAATGAAGTGATATAATGAGCCCATTTTTACAAATCAGTCCTCAAATATTAGAACAGCATAATAGCAATTTTATTTATGACATCCTTTGCTTATCAAATAAGGCACTGAAATTCATTGTTGGACCATGAATTTATTTGGACTCAATTTCAGGCAGTACATTTTTCAGTTTCACGTAGCAGATCAAATGGCTAAACTGAAGTGGGAATATTGGAACCATAAAGTTCTCTTGTAATAAATCACAGAACATTGAAAGTAGTATTTTTTCTCCAAAGCCTTGAAATCAAATGTTGAACTGCTGTTGATCACATACATACAGTGATTTACTGTAAAGTGTTCAAGTCTTTGTCTGTTTTAAATACCAAATAATATTACTTTCTTGTACTTGCTGAGATTCATTCATTATTGTTTCACTTGTTTTGAGACTAATGGCCCACTTAATATAGTGTTTGACATTGATATGTAAACATTATTTATGACTGAATATGAATCAAAAGGCTACTGTTAACTGTTGGATATTCATTCACAAATGACATAATATGCTTGATATCTGTCTTAACTTGGGCTAAATTCCAATGTAATTGACAAAAATATTGTAACTTACACTAAGTTTTAAAATTAATGCCCATTTCACTATAAACCACTTGAACACAGTGCATATGACGTGATTTACCACTCAGACACAATATGTACAAATAATTTACATTAAGTGGATTGTGCAGGCATACATTGTACACCAGGCACTAATACAAGAGGTGGACAAAAATATGCAAACACAAGGAGAAATACATACTTGAACATTACTGCAGATGGTAGCCAAGCCTGCAGGTTGCAGTGCTGAATTTGAGGACAAATGGCACCTGTGCAATGTTCTCAATATGTTGCAAGTGCCGTTGTGATCAGCACAATGTTATGTGTAGTTGTGAGTGCATTAGGTTGTAGCTCAGTGCATTCGAAAATACACAAATTGATGGTGCTTGTATGGTGAGTGCTTCTATAATCAAGGTAACCAAAATGTTTGGTGTTTTGACAGTCACTGTATTGAAGAGTTATACTGCGTACACCAAAACTGGAAAAAAATCATCTCCTAAGTTATGGTGTGGATGAAAGTGCTTGTTGAGTGAACATGATGGACAGTCATTGAAGAGGATTTGTGATGAAAAATGAGTATGACAGCTGCAAAGTCACTGCAGAACCAAATGCTACACTTAACAAACCCAATGAGGACCAGAACAACACAAATGGAGATCTGTAATCAGGGAATTGCAGGGTGAGCAGGAATTGCAAAACCACTCATCAGTGATGCAAATGTCCATAACAGGAAAACATGGTGCTGAAGCTATATTATCTGGACTATGGAGCAATGCAAGAAATTCATTTGGTTGGATGAGGCTTGTTTCATAACTGTTTCATACTGAAGTTATGTCCCAAGAGTGAAGTACACTGGGGGGCTTACCAATGATTGTGGCAGTTATATCATGGTATTCTATGGGTTCCATGGTTACTCTGCAAAGTTGCATTACTGCCAAGTATTATGTGACCATTTTGGTTGACCAGGTCCATCCCACGGTACAATGTTTGTCCCCAATGGTGGTGCTGTATTCCAAGATGACAGAGCCCCTGTTCACACAACTTGTATTGTCCAAGACTGGTTTTGTGAGCATGAGGATGATTTGTTGCCTCTCCCCTGGCCAGCACAGCCACTAGACCTCAATGATATTGAGCCTTTGTGGTCTGCTTTGGAGAGAAGGAAATCCGATTGCTATCCACCTCTCTCATCATTACCTGAACTTGTCACTATTTTGCAGGAAGAATGGTGTAAGATTCCATTGAAAACTATACAGGATCTGTATTTTTTTATTCTGAGATGAGTGGAAGCTGTTGTGAATGTCAATCGGTTTCCTGCACTGTATTAAGTATGGTGATGTGTTTTTGGTGTTTCCATATTTCTGCCCACCCCTGCACATTTGTACTGCTTTATTTCAGTCAAGATGTGGCAGCTGTGCTAAGAGAATGTAATGTGATTTTATGTTACATGTGTTCTTGCAGTAAAGGAAACCAAGAAGATGTTTAGAAAAGATATTAAAATTAAGTGAGAAGTGCTCATGGAAGGCACATATTCAGCTCAAAAGATTTCACAACTAATGGGTAGCTAATTGGCATGGCCCTTCTTTCTAACCTTTCACAGCCTAACCCTCTTTCACCCTTGAGTGAGGAAGGAACTAACAGTTCTGAAACTTAAAATGATTATTTCATCTTTTTCTGTTTCTAATGGCAATAATTAGAAGTATTTTATCCATGAAAGTAAGTTAAGACTCTTAATTTGTGGTAAAGTAATTTATTCATTCATCAAAATTCTACTTCATTATTGTATATCCTGGAACACTTACTAAGATAAATATCAATTTGCCTTAATAATCTTTAATTATCTAAATCTATCAAACTGGTTTACGTTTTTGATGTAACAAGTACTTTGTTCAAGCATTACTTCTTCAAAAAAGTAAAATGAATAATAATTTATTTTACTTGCAGTAGAATTTAGCCTTTACCCTGTATCCTGATCAACATGAAATATTTAGTTATACTGAGACAGATTTGGAAGTTAGACACCATCCATATTCGACCACAAAAAATTAAGAGAAACAGTAATACCCATCTTAAGAAAGACATTACACTGAAGTCTCAATACACTTTGTGAAACAACAAATAGAAATATAAGTACCCTGTGGGTTTATATAAACACCATAAATATACATGCATGAACCATGAGTGATATTATCTCTAGAAGTATTACCAAAATACTCCACAATCTTTCCACTTAGTCAATGCTATTATACGTGATGATTTAAGCATTACACATCTTCATTAAAATTCCTGAGGCCATGCTGGCTTTTCTTATTGAGTTGATATTTTTGTAAATTAATGGGAAATAATTTAATTTGTTAACACATGCAATTTTGTTTGAACCAAGAAGAAATGTTCTATTTTGTGAGAATTTGTTATGTTGTATATAGTGAATCTTTCATTTTCTTAAAATAAGGGATGAACTAGTTAATGGAAGACAATTGATGTACCAAGTAATTGTGAACACATCTCTAAATACAATATTGGCTAGTTTGAGAATATCCTTAGATTGTAAGCTGTAATATTCCTTTGGTTTTTAATGTGGAAGAAACAGGTAAAAAGATCTCTGAACAACAGGCATAGATATTCACATATTTTGATGTTCTTCATCTTGCATTGAGAAAATGAGGTCACATTAATTGCCGTACATGGCGTAAAATTATTCAAGCTCAATAGTTTTAAGGATTGTCATTTTAGTGACGTTTTATTTGCTGACACAGTTGCATGTAAATTGTGAGATAACCTATTTCAGTGTACACAACCATTTTCAGGTCAATTTTCACTACGAGGTGATACAGTAGAATTGCAACTGTAACAGATGAGGTTGTCAAGACAACAGATTTAGAAGATGATTGAGTAACTGGAAACACTTTGTCTTAGAAATAACATGCAACTATGATGGCAGATAAATTGTCATTAAAAAACAGAGGTTGCTGATTTGTCTGGCCAATATGTGTCCACTAATTAGAATGGTATTCCTAGATCATCTGATTCAAAGACATATGTTTAATATGTCATTACACTGCTTTGCTGATTGGTCCTCCAGTAATTTTAATTTTCTGATTTTATAAATGATCACACACTGTTCCACTAGAGTGTAGTATTTATGACTTTCTAATTTCGTGGTGAAATGGTACAAAATTTCACAGCATATAGTTTCAAATAATACTTATAAGTTATCAGTGCTTTTCTGGAGTAAATTCATGGGTTATTTACTTTGAGCTGTTCTTATAAATAAGATAATAGCATAATTTAGTAAACATGTTTAATTAATAAAGAGGTAGAGTCCAAAGAAATTTCAATGATGTTTAATAAAATATTAACCATGCAGCCATGAAGTACATAATGTACAATCTGGATGAGAAAAACAGTCCCTGAATATGTAAATCCTACCTATTATGTTTGTCACAGAACATATATAGATCCTACATATTACGTTCACTTAAGAATTATCAAAGAACAAAACACATAACAGATCTAAAGTAGTGTTTTCAAGCCAGAGGCACTTGCAGAGAAAAATGTCATGTGCAAAACTTTTGTAAAGCAGTTAATTATTAGGTTCAAAAGAACTATAACTTAAGTTTTCTCAGAAATGTCATCTACGCAAACCACTGGAGTTGCTGTTTTGTCGGATATACTATGATCGTGGTACAGTAAAAGCAGTGAATGATGATTCCCTGCACCATCATAGTTAACCCTCAAGACAGTTGCTGTTTTTCTGAGACCTAACTTTGTTTGAACCACGGTATTACATCCATCCTTTTCCTTCCTTTAGATTGCCATTGACATCCCTCCCTCCTACACATCCAAAAATTCTTTCTGTAATATTAGTAAGGCAGGAAATCCATTATGCACAAATTTTGGTGATACAATTGTTATGTATATAGGACACACGACAATTCCTTAATGCAGCCCTATTAAGTGCAGTTACATCTTTAATGTAGGGCAACTGTTAACTACTTTTGGCAGTTCAAAGTTGCTCTTTGGATGTGATATATTCTTAGATTTTTGTAACAAGTGACACTAGCTAGATACTTTTTATTTTACATTAGAAGAGGTATAGGCTACTAGGATTTTACTGTCAATATCTAGCATGTATTTGTGGTCTGATATGTGTAGTGATTTGGATGCATGCTCTGATTTCAGTAGCTACCACCTAAAGTTAATCATCGAACTAACTGAAACATTCTTTGGGTTTTGTTTTTTGCTAGTTCTTGTGGGTGAATCTCAAGTTTTCTTGCTGCATATTTTTTTAACAGTCAAACATATTTTATTAAAACAATTTGAACTCATTTACTCAGGTTTATCACTCAATATTTCCCAAAAACAAATTTTATTTCATAAAAAAATATGATTTTAATTTATAGTTATCTCTTTCTTTAGTTTTCTGTAACCTAAAGAAGTGTATAAACTAATTCTGCAATCTGAATGTTGCAGGTCCCGGGCAATCTGATATGTAAGACAGGAATGACATTGGAACCGTGTCTGAAGTGAAACATGGTAGTTCTCAACATCCACTGGAACAAATTGTTGCTTGTTAGCATATTTTAAGTTATCTAAGGATGTTGTACTGAAGTGTACTTACCACAATAATGCTTTTCACTTGTTTGACTTTTTATTATTTCTTGTACCATAATGCTTGAATAAGGATGTTGTTTAAACTTTACATATGTAAAGCTTCTTGTCTGAGCATTGTTCAGGGGTTTATAACTCATGAGTTATGTGTGAAGCACTTGCTATAATCTGTGCACTCAATGAAGGAAAATTTTCTGTGTAAATAATTTACAGTTTACCAACTATGAGGACAGCCAAACACAGTCATTATAAACATAATTGTCAGAACAAGGACATCATTCTGACTGCTGTGGATAGTTACATGATGAAATAACATAAAGTGAAATTCTATGAGAAATCACTTATAGAGTGTATTGTATTTAATATACTATCCATAAGAAATAAACAAATGCTACATAAATTTTCAGATAAATTTATAAGATAACTCAATAAAGACTTAGAATTTTGCTTTGATCTGCAGATTGCAGGGAACAGCGTGTTAGACAGTTTGAACTCATATAAAGGGCAGATCAGTGCACAAAAAAAATTTTGACATTTACTGTCACCTCAAATTTATGATACTCATGTAAAAGGAGTGGAAGGAAAAACTGTGATTGCTATTAGTGATAAACATAACACTATCATTTTGTTATTTCTCCTGTAGTAAAATGCTTTGTAATGTAGTCCAGAGTGTGTGTATAGCCATAATATAAGAAGAATTCAGTTCCTTACTAACAAAAATGTTGCAAAGAAAGAGATTGCTCAGAACATTGAAAACTTTTAGAGCTATTTCCTTTCTTTTTCTTAAAAAAAAGTGTAACAAATGTTCAACTCTGCTAAGCAATTGTAAATTTGGATCAGTCCATGATCTACTACATCTCTGACACTGAGCTGCAGTGAGCCACAGTGTAAGAAGAAAAACCTATCCCTCAATTTGGTTTTACACTATATACATGTATATACGTTTGTGTAAAATTTTTATTTGCTATCTTCTTAGTTTCAGAATGATACATAATATTTATGTCACAACATGTTCTTAGATAAAAATGCAGAAAATGCAGTTTTATCTATTTTTACTCAGATGAAAGTCTTCCTAACGTCATATATTTGTAAGGTATGATATCCTCAGATACTGGTCCCTCTGATGCTTCAAAACTTGTGAGACTCATATGAGGACATTGAGGAGCTCAGACACTTGTAATGACATGTCATAAGATGTTGTACAACAGAAATTTAGTAATATACCTCTGTAAATTCTGCAATAAAATAGTATCATAGTCCAGTCTCCCATAAAACATTAGGCTTTTAGAAAACTATGTTTTCTCTTTAATTTTTGCTCTACTCCCAATGCTAAGTTATACATTATACTTATCCACAGTGATATTTTTCCATGAAAATATTATTTTTCAAGTAAATTTAGCAACATTTAGTTTTATTCAGGCTGAAAGATATAGACATATCAGAGAAGGCTGTGACTGAATGCAATTTAGTTGTCTGCAAATCTGTTGGAGAAACATGACAGGCACTATTGGTAGTATATTTTATCAGTGAGTAGTATTGCAACATCTTCTGTAAAGTTCTGTAACATATTAAATCCAAGGAAGTAGATAGTTTTCTCCAGTTATTTCATACTATGTATGCAGGATTAGATGATAAATCAATTTTCTTACTGGACTATTTTATGCCACTGAGTATTAACACAGGAACAAATTATTTGTAGGACAATATGATGACAATAAGCAGGATTACATTGTCAGAGCCTTGAGGTAGGGTTTTTGTATTATGAAGGTTGACAAAATTTGGGTAATGTCGAATATGAATTATACACACAATAAACTGTGCTTCTTTTATTGTTAAAGAACAAAATATTGCTCTGTATAATGTGGATTTTAAGTCACAATAAAACTTTTGTTTTTATTTTAGTAATTAATGTGTGTTTCCTTTTTTCAAAAAAACATTTTTCAGAAGTAATTCAAAGACAATATTTCACCTCAGACATTATTACAATTATATAACATCATCTATAACTTCCAAAAGGAATGAATGAATCAAAACTAAATAACACTCATTATCAAGTTTTTAACATGTATTCATTCCAAAATTATACATTGTATAGCACCCACAATGCATATTAGAGACATTTGTGTCCTCACAAGCAATTCATTGCAAACTAACAATCTGCAATTGTTGACACATCAATGTACAAACTTTATTACTTTTATGATACATCTGATTTTTCTTATGCAAATAATTATCTTCTGCAGCAATTGGTGTTTGTTTATAAGAAAAAAATCTTTTATTTTAGTAGCTTGAAACTGTCATAGTCTTTTAGTTGCTATGTTCACATGGTTTATCCAGAAGAATTCATCACCATCAGCAACTAGACTTCCACTCATTAGTCATCAGCCATATACGACATTTGTTCAAAAAATCTGGAACTTAGTCCACAAAATTTTTCTATGCTCACCTTTTACTTATTGTGCATGGTCTCCTTTGAAATACTCTCCTCCGCAACTGATGCACTGCTCCCTGTGCTGTTTCCATGTCTGGAAGCAGTTTTGGTATGCCTCTTGCTGTATCACGCAAAGCGCCCTCTGTGAATTTCCTTTTATCTTGTCTATCATTGCAACTCTTCATCCTTTAATGGGGGTTTTCAACTTTGGAAGTAAAGAAAGGTCTGCAGGCACCAGGTCTGGAGAGTACAGAGGTTGAAGCAGCACAGTGATTTTGCTCATTGTGTAATAGTCACACAACAACAGAGATGAAGGTGTAGATGCGTTGTCATGGTGCAATAGCCATGAATTGTCTTGCCACATTTTAGGCCATTGCCTTCTCACGTATTCTCACAGGTGTCACAACACATCCCTATAATACCATCAGTTAACATTTTGTCCCTGTGGCATGGATTCATAATGACCATGATGAACTAATTGTTCAAAGTCAAAGAAAAGTATCAGCATGGCTTTGATATTTTACCTGAGCTGACGAGTTTTCTTTAGTCTTGGAGAACCTTTCCCAACCCATTGTGAAGACTGAACCTTGGTCTCAGCATCATAACCATAGATCCATGTCACATCACCAATTATGATTCTCTTAAGGAACATCTCATTTTCATTTGCGCAATTCGAAAATTCTTCACAGACTGCAAGACGATGATCTTTCTCTTCTTGACTCATGAGGCATGGGACAAACTTGGCAGCAACACAATGCATTCCAAGATACTGTGCCAGAATTTCATGACATGATCTACCTGAAATGTTACATTCTTCTACAACTTCTGGGACAGTCAACCTTTGATTGGCACGCACAGTTTCATTGACATTCCAGACATGAGCATTGTTGATAGACATTGAAGGACCTTCTGAACAAGGAACAAGGATCATCTTTAACTTTCGTCCAGCCTCCAGCCATTTATAAATGACATGAAACATTCATAACATTGACTACAGCTTAAGCAGACATTCCCATAGGCCTTCACCATCATTAGGTGTGTCTCTATAAAGGTTTTCTTGAGTTTCATGCTAAATTTAATACAGATAAGTTGCTCCTCTATCTCTACTGTCTTGAAATTTGCAAGCTGTGTGACCAATAACTAACAGATATATATCAATGAATCTTTCAGCAGTTACACATTAAACACAGGTGTGTGGAGGGATGCCAAGTGCATTTCGCTCAAACACATCATTGGCAAGAAGTTATGAATGTTCTGGAATTTTTTGAACAGACCTTGTTCATCCATCTTGCTCCTGCATGTTTTCAATTTCACCTGTCCAAATTCCAATAGTTTATCACATCAGTCTTTTCTTATTTATTAGAATGCACAGTTAGTTGGGATAAATAAATAGCACCTTATAGTACGGATATGCCTCAGTGGCAATCAGTTAGAATAATTAATGACTCCAGGACAAATGTTGTTAAAAATAGTTTACAGGAGATGGCCGGGATATAAGTTATAATGAAACAAATGCTAACATAAAATTTAATTTTTAAAAATTTATTTATTCATCCTGTAAATCTCTACAAAGTATTGGATGTTATTTGCACACGAGAATGCACACAGTCACAAACACACAAATACAAGTTACGTATAACCTAAACATTTATTTTAAAAGCACAATAAATTAATTCTATTTCATCCTACTTTATCAGCAGTAGCAATTTTTGCACATTCTTGCTCTAAGACTGTTGTACTTAAGATGGTTTAAAAATTCTGGCGCTGAAAGGAAGGAGTGATGTAATAAGAATTCTCTTAGCAATGTATGAAACAGTGGAAATGAAACAATAAATTTTATTTTGCATGGCAGACTATCGTACATTTTTAGTGGAGGTTTTAAAGGCTGTTGTCCTTACTGACTGGATGCAGAGCTTGTCATTTTGCCTGGTATTATTTTCATGTATATTAAAGTTTTTATCCATCCTTTAGAAATTCTTCCTCACATACTTACAAGTTTCTAGAATATAAAGACAGGTGAGAGGGGGTTTGAAAACTTCTGAAAGAGGTTCCTGCAGGAGTCAGTCTGCTGCGCATGGTGCATTGCTCTTATAGTTTTTTTTTTTTTTTTTTTTTTTTTTTTTATCAAGAAGATGACTGAGCTAGCCGATGTGCAACCCCAGATATAATTCCGTATTGCAGAATACTGTGGAACTATTCAATATAAGCAATTCGAACAGTGTGAAAGCTTGTTTTGTGTGCAAGTAAATGTAGGCTGTGGCATACTTTTTTTAGTGTTGTATTTGTTTTTGTTATATGTGTGTGTCATATAAAATCATGTTGAAGCCATAAGCTATAAATTTTGTTTCCACTGAGGGAGTAATTCCACTGGTGCTACAGAGTGAGGTGGCACAGTGGTTGCCACACTGGACTTGCATTCAGGAGGATGACGGTTCAATCCCGCATCCAGCCATCATGACTTAGGTTTTCCGTGATATTCCTAAGTTGCTTCAGGCAAATGCCAGGATGGTTGCTTTGAAAGGGCACAGCTGACTTCCTTCCCTAATCCGATGAGACTGATTACCCCGTTTTTGGCCTCTTCCACCAAATCAACCCAATCTTCTGGTGCTTATTGGCACAGAGGTGTTGCAGGCTTCCCCTTTATATAGAAAATAAGAATAGTTGTTTTGGATGTGTTTATTATTAGTTTATTTCCTCCAACCAGTCATTTAGCTGATCTGTAACTTTATTTATGTTTTCTTAAAATCTATGTTAGTATTTTCACTGTATATAGGATGCTAGTGTCATATGCAAACAAGGTATTTATTTGCAATTCTATGCTTAGATCAAGGTCATTTATGAATAGAAGGAAAAGGATAGACCCAAGAATCAATCCTTGAGGGACTCCACTTTTGATTATTACTGCATCTGAAAAATTTGTACTAGTGCTCCCATTTAGTTCATGTGTTATTACTACTTTCTGTTTCCAATTTGTAGAGTATGAGCAGAACCATTTTGTAAGAAATTATATATGGTAGATTTATTTTTCCAGAAACCATGCTGGGCAACAGTGAGGATTTGGTTCTTATCCAGAAATTCCATTAATCTGTTTTATACACTGAAACGCCAAAATAAACTGGTATAGGCATGTGTATTCAAATACAGAGATATGTAAACAGGCAGATCCACCAACTGCTAACTCCATTCGGTGATGGTATGCGCAGTTTAAAGCTTCTGGATGCCTCTGTATGGGGAAATCAACGGGTCGGCCTGCAGTGAGCGAAGAAACGGTTGAACGCATGCGGGCAAGTTTCACGCGTAGCGCACGGAAGTCGACGAATAAAGCAAGCAGGGAGCTAAATGTACCACAGCCGACGGTTTGGAAAATCTTACGGAAAAGGCTAAAGCAGAAGCCTTACCATTTACAATTGCTACAAGCACTGACACCCGATGACAAAGTCAAACGCTTTGAATTTTCGGCGCGGTTGCAACAGCTCATGGAAGAGGATGCGTTCAGTGCGAAACTTGTTTTCAGTGATGAAGCAACATTTTTTCTTAATGGTGAAGTGAACAGACACAATGTGCGAATCTGGGCGGTAGAAATCCTCACTCATTCATGCAGCAAATCTGCAATTCACCAAAAGTTAACGTGTTTTGTGCAACCTCACGGTTTAAAGTTTACGGCTCCTTTTTCTTCTGCGAAAAAAACGTTACAGGACACGTGTATCTGGACATGCTGGAAAATTGGCTCATGCCACAACTGGAGACCGACAGCGCCGACTTCATCTTTCAACAGGATGGTGCTCCACCGCACTTCCATCATGATGGTCGGCATTTCTTAAACAGGAGATTGGAAAACCGATGGATCGGTCATGGTGGAGATCACGATCAGCAATTCATGTCATGACCTCCACGCTCTCTCAACTTAACCCCATGCGATTTCTTTCTGTGGGGTTATGTGAAAGATTCAGTGTTTAAACCTCCTCTACCAAAAAACGTGCCAGAACTGCGAGCTCGCACCAACGATGCTTTCGAACTCATTGATGGGGACATGCTGCGTCGAGTGTGGGAGGAACTTGATTATCAGCTTGATGTCTGCCGAATCACTAAAGGGGTACATATAGAACATTTATGAATGCCTAAAAAAACTTTTTGATTTTTTGTATGTGTGTGCAAAGCATTGTGAAAATATCTCAAATAATAAAGTTATTGTAGAGCTGTGAAATCGCTTCAATCATTTGTAATAACCCTGTATAAGACAACAAACATCTGACACAGTTAATAGATCAGTTACTGCCACTGCAATGGCAGGTTATCAAGATTTAAGTGAGTTTGAATGCGGTGTTATAGTCAGTGTATGAGCTATGGGACATAGCATCTCTGAAGTGGCAATGAAGTGGGGATTTTCCTGTATGACCTTTTCACAAGTGTACCATAAATATCAGGAATTGGGTAAAACATCAAATCTCTGACATCGCTGCAGCCAGAAAAAGATCCTCCAAGAACAGAACCAATGATACCTGAAGAGAATCATTCAGTGTGACTGAAGTGCAACCCTTCCACAACTTGCTGCAGATTTCAATGCTGGGCCATCAACAAGTGTCAGCGTGTGTACCATTCAACAAAACATCATCGATATGGGCTTTTGGAGCCGAATGCCCATACATGTACCCTTGCTGACTGCATGACACAAAGCTTTACACCTTGCTTGGGCCTGCCAACACTGACATTAGATGGTTGATGACTTGAAACATGTTGCTTGGTCCGACGAGTCTCATTTCAAATTGTGTCAAATGGATGGACATGTACAGGTAGGGAGACATCCTCATGGATCCATGGACTCTGCATGTCAGTGGGGGACTGTTAAAGCGTATGAGAGCTTTGTAATGGCGTGGGGCATATGTAGTTGAAGTGATATCATACCCCTGATATGTCTAGATACAACTCTGACAGGTGACATGTACATTTGCACCCTGTCTCATCATCTGCAGCCATTCATATCCATTGTGCATTCTGACAGACTTTGGCAATTCCAGCAGGACAATGCAACATCCCTTAATGTCCATTGTGCATTCTGACAGATGTTTGCAATTCCAGCAGGACAATGCGACATCCTAAAAGTACAGAATTGCTACATAGTGACTCCAGTAACACTCTTCTGAGTGTAAACACTTCCATTGGCCACCAGATTCCCCAGAAATGAACACTATTGAGTATATCTGGGATTCCTTGCAACATGATATTGAGAAGAGATCTCCACCTCCTCGTACTCTTATGGATTTATAGGCAGCCCTGCATGATTCATGGTGTCAATTCCCTCCAACACTACTTCAGACATTAGTTGAGTCCATGCCGTGTTTTGTTGTGGCACTTCTGCATGCTCACAGGGCCCTACACAATATTAGGCAGGTGTACCAGTTTCTTTGGCTCTTCATTGTATGATTCCTTCAATGAGTTTGGCAGAAACTGATAACAATGAGATTAGTCTATGGTTTTCCAAATTTGCTTTGTCACGTTTTATTATGAACAGGGGTCACTTTGTCAATTTTAAGACTATCAGGACAGATTCCTGTAGAGAAGGATGAGTTGATTATCTCTGTATGGGGTGTTGCAATGTTAATAATACATTCCTTTATGGTGAAGTCTTGAATACCATCATTTCCTGAGGACATTTTTGTGAAAGTTTTTGCTATGTGAATGATTTCATATGGCGATGTTTCATAGAGAGAGATCAATCAAGAATTTACTTTGTCCTGTTAGTTGTTTGGGCTACCACTATTGTTATTAATTAATGGATTTTTTGTACTGTCTTCATATTCAAGAGATTTGCAAACTGTTGGGGGTCAGTAAGAGATGGATTGAGTGAAGGCAAGAATTTACTTTGCTCTGTTGGTTGACAGGCCTATCTCTCTTATTATTAATTATTAATTTTTTTTTCTATTGTCTTCATACTCAAGAGATTTGCAATCTGCTGGAGGTCAGTAATTCCCTTGCTGTCACAGCCCTGGGTGACATTTTCCTTTTTAATATTCCCTTCCTGCTTTATTACTTTCCAGATTGCTTTGCTTTTATGCTATGGCTGTGATATAAACTCGTCATTGGGCTTTATTTTCGCCTGGTACATGATACATCCATACACTATAAACTACACATAGTACATAACTGTTGAGGAGAAGGGATACGTTGTACTTTTTCCAGTAATTGGGCAATTTTCTTTTTGTGTTGCTTGAGACTTTTATACTTTTTGTTATCTGTGAGTTTGCTTTCAGACTTGTTTTTTATTGATGTCAGGCTCTTGAGAAACTTCTTCCCACCTTTCTCTTGATAATAAGTGACTGAGTGTTTCTATGCTCTGTGTTTTGAACCTTCTTGCAGTCACAGTTGCTTTATGGTCTTGGCTGGGTCGTAAACATCCTGGTAGAATTACCAATTGGGCTTCATGATCCCTAAAATTTGTATTTACACAATTTTCTGTATAGGGTTTGTTAACAAATATCAGGTCCACAACAGTGGCAGAAGTTTTTGTAATTCTTGTTGGGGTTGTAATTGTTTGTTTTGAATTGAAAGTATCTGTTCGGATGAGCAACAGTTCTATTCCCCTACTTGTTGCAAGAAAGTCGATGTTGAAATCCCCACAAAGGCCTACTGATTTCTTTCCTACTTGTATCCTATTTATTAATGTTTCAGGTTTATTGATATATGCCCAAAAGTTTCCATTTTGAGAGTGATAGATACGCACAACAACTGTATTTGCACCACTGATTTCTACAACTGTTGCTTCAAAGTCTCTTTCTGCACTGATCTACCAAAAACTGTCAATAGTTCTGAATTTCAATTAAGTTTTAATTAAACCAGGTGTACCTCAATTTTTGTGATTTCTTCTACAGCATTAGTTTGCAAGTGTGTAGCCTGGTACTGGAAATGAAGCAATCTGATATGCCTTTAATCAGTGTTCCAAGAAACATATAACACTGACAAAATTAAGTTGATGATCCAGCAAAACCTCAAGGTCTAAAACCTTCTTTGTGACTGCTGGACACTCTGGTGGTATATGAGGAGGGCCGGCCGCGGTGGTCTAGTGGTTCTCGGCGCGCAGTCCGGAACCGCGCGACTGCTACGGTCGCAGGTTCGAATCCTGCCTCGGGCATGGATGTGTGTGATGTCATTAGGTTAGTTAGGTTTAAGTAGTTCTAAGTTCTAGGGGACTGATGACCACAGATGTTAAGTCCCATAGTGCTCAGAGCCGTATATGAGGAGGTACTTGTCACTGCAATTTATTTCTCTACTGGATTTTAAATTATCGTTCAAATTTCTTAATGATACAGGGGCTAGACTGCCAACAGGCACAGGGTTGGGAGGCTGTGGGGCAAGGAGGTGGGGAAAATAGAGCAAGAAGGAGAGGAGTGGGAGAAGATGAGTGGGTGTTTTGGCAGAGGGTGCCACACAAAGAATGTGGGAGATGAAATACGAAGGAGGTGATAAACAGAGGGGTGGAAACTGTTGGGTGGCAGGTGTGGGGACAGTATGTTACTTAGCTTGAGGCCAGAATAATTTTGGGAACAGAGAATTTGTTGTAAGGATAACTCTGTGTAATTCAGAAAAGCTGGTGGTGGTGGGGAGTATCCACATGGATCAGGTAATGAAGCAGGCATTGAAATCAAGTATTTTATGTTCACCTGCATGTTGTACCACAGGGTGATCTTCTTAGCTCTTGGCCACATTTAGGCAGTGGCCATTCATCCTGGTGGATAGCTGGTTGGTACTAATACCAATATAAAATACTGTGCTATGATTGCAGCAAAGCTGGTATATGACATGGCTCCAGCCTCTGATGGGGTAGGATAAGCCTGTAACAAGACTGGAATAGGAATTGCTGAGTGGATTGATTCGGCAGGTCTTGCACTTGGGTCTTCCACACAGATAGGATCCTTGTGGCAAGGGTCTGGGACTAGAAGTAGCACAGGGGTGGACTAGAAGGTTGTGGAGGCTGGGTGGGCGATGGAACACCACTTTAGGAGGGGTGCGAGGGATCTCGGATAGGATGTACCTCATTTCAGGGCCTGATGATAGGTAATCAAATCCCTGGTGAATAACGTGGTTCACTTGTTCCCATCCTGGGTAGTATTGGGTGATGAAGGTTACACTCCTTTTTGGCTGTTTCCAGAGGGTGGTGGGAGAACTGGAGGTGTGTGAAGAAATGGTAAGGGTGGTCTGTTTGTGGATGACGCCTGGAGGATAGTGCCTGTCTGTGAAGCCTTGGTGAGCCCCTCAGCATACTGGATAAGGGAGTTCCTGTCTCTGCATATATGCTGTTCCTGGGTCAGCAGGCTATATGAGAAGAATTTTTTGGTGTGAAAGTGAGGACTGCTGTCGAAGTGCAGCTACTGTTGGAGATTGGTAGGTTTAATGTGGACAGAGGTGTAGATGGGACCATCAGAAATGACGAAGTCAATGGCTAATAAGGTAAAATTCTTGGATGAAGAGGACAAGGTGAAGCAGATAGGGGAGAAGGTTTTGAGATTGTGAAGAAATGAAGGTAGGATATTTTGGCTCTGAGTTTAGATCATGATGATATTATCAAAGAACCTGAACCAGAGTAGGGATTTGGCGTTAAGGGAGAATATGAAGGTCTCCTATAGATGGCCCATAAACAAGTTGGCATAGCAGGGTGCCATTTGTGTGCCTATAGCTTTGCCACAGATTTGTTTGTATACCTTCCCTTCAATTGAGAAATAGTTATGAGTTAGGATAAAGTTGGTAAGGTGTGAAGAATAAAGTAGAGGGCTTGGAGTATGAAGGACATTGGAAAAGGTAGTGTTCAATAGTGGCAACACCATGGGCATGTTGGTTTATTGGGAAGTGGCATCAAAAGTGAGGAGTGGGGATCCAAGAGTAAAGGGATGGGGTTGGTAGAGGTTCGATGAAGGAAATGGTTGGTATCATAGACATGGTAGGCTAGGCTAAGGGCAATTGGCTGGATGGTCAATGAGGGCCAAATTCTTTCAGTGAAAGCACAATAACCAGCCAGAAGGGGCATCCAGGATGGTTGGGTTTGTAGATTTTTTAGAGCATGGTTTCACAGGGGTGAGGAGGGAAATGAATTCAGGGGAGAGTTTCTGTGAAGGGCCTAAGTCTGTAAGCAGGAACTGGAGGTCATGTGTGACTTCTGGGATGGGATCACTGTGACAGAGTTTATAAGTGGAGGTGTCACACAATTGGTACAGTCCTTCCACCAGGTAGTCACTGTGATTCATAACAGTGGTGGAACCCATGTCTTCAAGTAGGATAATTAGGTCAGGAATTGTGTTGAGGTGGTATATGGCTGTTCATTCTTCTTCTGAACAGTTTGTGTTCTGAGGAAGTAACCTGGGGAAGTATGATGAGGCTAAGTTGGAGGTAAGGAATTCCTGGAAGATGAATAATGGGTAGTTATGTGGAAAGGGAGAGGCAGAGGGGTTTATGGCTGGATGGTGATATGAACTGGGAGAGGCAGTGTTCAATGTTGAGATAAAGTTAGCTGGTTTGAGGGATTGGTGGCAAAAGGAGAGTTCCCATTGCAGGGATAGGGAGAAGGAGAATAGGTCTAACAATTCCATCATGATTAAATTTGGGTGTAGGGCAAAAGGTGAGGCCTTTGGATAGGACTGAAACTACTTTGGGGTTGAGAATTTTGATGGAAAGGTTAAGAACAGTTTTTTTTGGGAATGTTTTGGCTCTGGATTTGGTGTAGTGTTGGTAGGGAGTTTTGGAGTATGCGGCAAGTTGAAAAAGTCAGCTAGGCAGGGTTTAGAGGATGGTTTAGGGCAGAGTTTACATGCTATGAGAAGTGGATGAGAAAGAACACTATGGGTAGGATAGGGATTGGACAGAGGTACACCGAAGTGGCAGTAGGATGTCAGCAGGTTGGATAACGTATGGAGGTGGTGTCTGGAATGCTCCTCTAGATGCTGGACAACAAGGGATTCAGTTTCAGAGAAGTGATGTATGCATCACGGATTGCACAGGTATCAGTAACTTGTGGATGGAACTGCAGTGATTCTGGGTTGCCTATGCCATACACATGTGTTCTTGCAGTACCAAATTTATGAAAGCCAGGGACTGGGGGAATCTGAAAAGATAAGGTCATTCTGAAAAGATGAATGGGATCCAGAAAAAGTAATTTTTATGGTTGGGTGGGCGATTCCATGGTTTAAGCAGCATTAAATTTTTACACAGTCCAATTTTTAAACAATTCAATCTAGCCACTGTCACAGATGATGATGATGATGATGAAATGATGAGGACAACACAAACACCCAGTCCCTGGGCAGAGAAAATTCCTAATCTGGCAGGGAATCAAAACCGGGACCCTGTGATCCAGAGGCAGCAATGCTAGCCACTAGACCGTGAGCTGTAGACATGAGATAAAAAGAATGGATGATGTATGGCAGTATGGTTGTGCTCTGGGGAGGGGAATGGGTTAGGTCAAGGATCACAAAGTTCATGCCACTGGCAGGTGTGGAAAATAAAATGCTAAAGTACACGAGGAAGAGATATGAAATGGGATCCATAGGGGCAAATATAATTATCAGAGGGAAGAATTTCGGCATCACATGCTGTGTCAACAACTTGTGCAGTCATGAAAACTTGTGTTCTGTGCAGATGATCGTTGATACAGTGTGACTTGGAAGTTGATACAGTTTATAAGGCAGTGAATAAACACAGGAATGAAGAGGAAGTATGGACACTGAGAAGAGTAATACTACAGAGAACAGTAACAAACAGAACATCACAGGGTTGTGTGATGCAAGAACAGCAGTCTGACAAAATCAAACAAGGCAAACTCCAGGTTGGAATATCAAAACTCAAAGGAAAAGATAGATTCCTACTTACCACAAAGATGACATGTTCATTCCACTATCCAAGCGTGATCCTCCCCCATCCCCACCCCTCCCACCTAACCACTCACTGGTCACCTTCCATGAATTCCATACCTCCAACTTGGTTTCACCATCCTTCCCCAGTCCCTTCCTCAGAACACCAACCTTTCAGCAGAAGAAAGAATAGCCATACTCAGACTCAAAACATATCCTGATCTAATCATCCTACATGCAGACAAAGGTTCCACCACTATTGTAATGAATCAATGTGACTATCTGGAGGAAGGTCTCTGCCAATTATGTGACTCCTCTACCTATAAACTCTGTCAGAGTGATCCCATCCCAGAAGTCCCACACAATGTCCAATCCCTGCTTACAGACTTAGGCCCTTCCCAGAACTTCTCCCCTGAATCTATTTCCCACCTCATTTCTGTGACACCCCACACACCCATCTTCTGCATGCTCCCCAAAATCCACAAAGCTAACAATTCTGGATACCTCTTGTGGCTGGTTATTGTCCCTCCATTGAAAGAATTTTAGTCCTCACTGATAAACACCCCCAACCAATTGCCATAATCTAGCCTCCTATGTCTATGATACCAACCACTTCCTTCACCAAGTCTCCACCATCCCCACCCTTTACCTCCTGGATCCCTACTCATCACTGTTGAACTGATTTCCCTATAAGCCAACATCCTTCATGCCCATGGTGTTACCGCTATTGAACACTACCTTTCCCAATGTCATACTCCAAACCCACTAATTCATTCTTCACATCTTACCAACTTTATCCTAACTCACAACTATTTGTCCTTTGAAGGGAAGGTATACAAAAAAATCTGTGGCACAGTCATGGACACACACATGGCACCCTGCTATGCCAACTTGTTTATGGACCATCTAGAGGAGACCTTCCTAGCCTCCCAAAATGCCAAGTTCCTACACTGGTTCACGTTATTTGATGACTCAGGGTCAAGACACCCTACCTTCATTCCTTCACAACCTCAACACCTCCACTCCCATCCACTTCACCTGGTCTTCCTCAACCCATCATGCTACCTTCCTGGACATTGACCTCATTCTCTCTGATGGTTCATTCTGCACTTCTGTCCAGAGTAAACCCATCAACAACCAACAGTACCTGCATTTCGACAGCTGTCATACCTTTCCCACAAAGAAGCCCCTCCCATACTGCCTGGCCACTTGGGGATGGTGTATTTGCAGCAATACTCCTTTAGCCAGTATGCTGAATATCTCATCAAGATCTTCACAGGCAGGAACTAACCCCAGACTGTCTGCAAACAGATCTCCAGTGACATTTCCTCTCACACCCCCAATTCTCCCACCACCTCCAAGAACCAGTCACAGAGGAGTGTCCCCTTCATCTCCCACTACCATCCTGGATGGAGAAAACTGAAACACAGTCTTTGTCAGGTCTCTGATTACCTATCACCATACCCTGAAATGAGCTATATCATATCTGCTGCAGTCATTGCACAGGATTTTGTATTGGTATGAATACCAACCAGCTATCCACCAGGATGAATGGCCACTGCCAAACTGTGACCAAGAGCAGAGTAGACCACCCTGTGCCACACAATGCAAATGAACATAAAAAACTTGATTTCAGTGCCTGCTTCACTACCTGATCCATCAGGATTCTCCCCTCTGCCTCCACCTTTTCTGAAGTGTACAAATGGAGTTATCCTTACAAAACTTCTTTCTGCACTTCTGAAATTATCCTGGCCTCAAGTTATGTAACAAACTGTCCCCACATAATCCACTCAACAGTTTCCATTCTCTTGTCTGACCAATTCCTTCCTATTTCGTGTCTCACCTTCTTTGAGTGCCACCCTCTTCCTACACACCTACCCATCTTTCCTCTCTGTTTTGCTCCATTTTCCCCACGTCCATGCCCCACAGCCACTTGACATTTTGCCTGTTGGCAGTCTAGCCAGACAGCGCTCCTTCCTCCCTCCATCCATAGATACACTGCTATCTCTTCCCCTTCACTGCCCCCTCCAGATTGCTGCTTCCATTCAGTGTGATAGTTCAGGTCTGAGCTGCCAGAGTTGGTGGTCATGTGTGCATGAGGTGTTCTTGTGCTTGCGTGAATGAGTGGTATGTGTTTCTCTGCTCTTTCTTATGAAGGCTGTAGCCAAAAGCTAATGTGTAACTGTCTTTTAATTGTGCCTGTCTGCATCTTTATGGTAAGTAGCAATCTGTCTTTTCCTTACTTTGTTGATATTCCCACCTGGGTTTCCATTGTTTGATTTAGGAACAGGTTGGTTAAATAGTGACATTTTGGTACTGTCTCAGAACATCCATTATTATGGATTTGTGTTGATGAATGTAAATTCTGCCTGCTTTTTTGCATTAGTGCCACATATGTGTAATACAGATTCTAAGTTGTGTAGATACACATACTAATGCCACTAAGCAGATAACCTCCCATATTAAGTCACAAACAGCTGCCCTGAGAGTTGAAAATGTAGGAGGTAATATATTCTTTTAAATAATTTTCTGACAGAACACATGCAAATGCTTGTTCATATTCATTTATTAACAGAATGAAAAGGTACCCTGATAACTGAAGTAAATTCCTATATCAGTAATGAAATGTTTCACCATTTTTTAATTTAAGTGAACTGGTGTAGTCATTAAAAGTGATTAATTTAGAAATATACGAGACAGAAAAGGGGTGAAGTCATAAGCAGAGCTGTTGTGTCTCGTGCAGTGAATTTCAGTGGCAAACCATAAAGCCACAGTCAGAGTGAAGCTGAAACTGACACAGTTGCACTTCTGTCATTATTTTATACACTGATATCAGATTAAATTTCTGAATTTTATAACAAGAACATATGTGGGCACCAGATAACAAAAGAGCTGCTCAGATTGTCTCCTACATCATTTATACAAATTAAAAATGGCAGGGGCCTTAAAATATTTCCTTGGAGAACTGCAGATATAACTTCATTTTCACTACATGACTCCCATCACTTATTGGAGAACTCTTGCATGTCATCCTAAGTAGAATTTTCACACTGACACTTTTAGGAGATGTCAACATCAGTGCATTACAAGTTTCCACAGATAAAAAAACATTTCTTAACACAACAAAAATGTACGGCTTAAGTAAGGAAGCATCAAACCCAACATATATAATTGCAGACATGTAGGATGCCTACAAAACATGTGGAGTATGGAATTTGAGTGAGAAAACAATTAGCTGTTTATAAAAGAATGTACCTCTGTCAAAATCCTTAGTTTCTTTTCAGTAAATATTTTAATTTTACCAAAGACCTCCTATTTTAAAAGTTATTTGTAATTAAATTTTTCATCTACCAGAAAATAGACCTAAACTAAAATTAAACTCTGTCTGAGCAGGCCTCAGAATACCCAACAGTACTGACCAACTGCCATGTCATCCTCATCCTATAGGTACCACCAGATGCGGCTATGGAGGGCTATGGAGGGGCATTTGATTAGCACACTACTCTCCTGGCTGTTGTCAGTTTAAGAGACCAGAGAAAATAACTACCATTTTTATTTTGACTTAAATACATGTTTAATTCCAAGAAATAACGTCATGATTTTGTTGGCATAACTTTTCTGACCTAGAAAATATTTTTGGTTATCCAAATAATGTTTTAATTAAGAAATTAAACAAATTAGGAGATTTAAGACACAAATTATCATGAATACCCATAGAAGCATACTCTTAAATTACAACATAATACTCATTATTTTGTTAATTTTTTCATTATTAACCATAAATTAACTGATCACTATTCTGGTCATTTTAAATATCTCTCCTCTGAATTTGGTTTCTTTTGTATCAATAACCAATGAGTATCTCTATATTTTATAAATTATTCTTCTGTTTGTCTACAAAGGTGAACACTGTCACAGGCAGTCTGCATTTAACAAGTATCATGTTAGCATTTTAGTGTCAAAGTTAGTCAATGGCCAATAGTTAAACTGTATCACATACTTACTTATGTCTTCCCCAAAAAGTTAACACTACTGTTCAGTTATTTTGTTAATAGCATATAGTCAATCAACAATGCAAATAAAAACAGATTTTATGTAAACAGTTTTTATGTTAAGTGTCCATGTAAACGAATATAACTTTACATCCTGTATTAATCAAAGAGTTAAATGGTACTAAATTTATGTTTCCATTGTCAAAATACCCAGTGGTGTAGTGGAACTCCTAACACATGATTAATGTAATGTCTGAATTCCTGTAGACAAGCTAATCATCATAAGCTTAACATAACACTTCAACCAGAAAAGACAAATTTATTTTAAAATGTATTCCAAACTGTTATTATGAATTTATTTAATGTGTTAAGTCTCAGAAATTCAAATGAATGATTTATTCTCAGATTTAGAATTAGAAATTGAATAATTTAACTTGAAATTTAAAATCATGATATATGTTTAGAATTTTGCCCCACTCCAGCAGTTCTGTGGGAATTGAGATGTTACGTACGGTAATATCAAACCCAACATTAAGTATTCCCTCGTTTATAATGAATTAACTTTATTTTGATCACATTGGTACAAACACATCTGCTTGAATACAGAGTTTGGAACATACTGAGATCAACAGTTTTCAAAGAAGTTCGTTCTCAAAGATGAGGCGATCGACTCTTGAAGTCGATAACTGCCACACAGCCCCCACTGGTAGTGCAATCGGACCATTTCTCGATGTCTTGGTAGGCACAACCAGCGGAGTGAAGGAGGCACGGAAGGCGTCCACAGGTTAACCATCCCATGCTGCTGATGGCATGGTGGAAGCAGAAGGCGGCAGCATGTCGGCGGCGAGAACATCGTCGTGCCGAGGCCGTGCAGCACAACGGGGTTTTGATCTGATCAAAGGCACGTAGTGCATTGAAGATGCAATGCGATGTATTGCCAAAGTATTTGCCGGCGAGCGCCGCGGTAAGTCCAACGTGTCTGGTAACAGTTTGTTATTGGCCATATGACATAAAGGAGCAAGCATGCTGTGGCTTAACAGGTTGCGTAAGAGATGCCGGATGAGCAACACTCATGGTAATGATGGAGTTACAGAGGCGCTTGATGTCACAGCAAGGGAGAAAACAGCAACCTTGGTGGCGGATGACTTCGGTGTAGACGGAAGCATCACATCAGAGTCCATGGATGGTGAGTGTGTTACAGCGGTAGATGGCAGGATGTTCCAAGTGGAGTTGACAGTGTCAGTGTTTCGATGTGCAAAACAGCTGTGATCGAAGGTTGGGGGGCGTGGCCATGAGCCCTGTTCATGAGGCAGGGTGACGGCGAGAGGTGGTGGAAGGCGGACGTGGTCGGCGAAACCATCGACGGAGCAGGAAGGCGATGAGACGTAATGTGAACGTGAAGAAGTCGAATCGGCGGATGAACTACTGGTCCATGGGGGAGAGGCGACACAGTCTGATGGAACTGGAGCTGCATGTGTGCTGACGCTGTTGGCACTGCAGTCGAGTCATAAGGCTGCAAGCTTCTCACGCGAAACTGCTGCACGGTTGTGTGTCGGAGAGGAAAGATGCTCACTCGTTGAAGCAGAAACAGCAGATGTGTTGGTCGTACATTGTGGAGGTAGTGAAGAGGGCGGCAAAGCAAGCGGCACTGGAATGCGGCTGGTTATGCCATGGTACAGAAACGAAGTGTCTGGTACTACCAAGGAAAATAAGTTGCTTGTATCACATCAGTAACGTAGAATTTCCACTTGAGGAAGCGTGATGATGACAGTTGTGACATCTGGGACATAGATCCATGTAGCGTGATCGTCAGTGTATTTGTTGTAGCTGGTAGTAATGGCAAAGGATCATCAGCAGTCGGAAGCAGAACAATGACAGAAGCATCTCATTGCATGTTGTGCTTGGTCGGTGTCGGCTGCAGCATGATCTTGTACCAACAAGTTGTATGTCGCAATTTACTCACGTAGCTGTCACAGTTGTTCAGGCGAAAATGTATGTCATAAAGCAGTGTGATGTGTGTCACTGAGTAAGATGGGTAACCTGGTGTACAAGACAAGGTCGGCAGCACAGTATTGACGTAACAGTTTGAGTAGAAGAGATCATGTGTGCGACTGTGAATGTGAAACTCAGTAGTTGGCGGCAGCGGAGTGAGAACACGTTCACTGCTGTATGAAGCATTGATATGGCTGAAATCGTCTTCTGGGGTGGATGAACAAGTTGTGGGTGCGATCGAGTAGTGTACGGCCGGGCAGTAAGCGTGCGTAGTGACGGCAAGTTGTGGACAAGATGCAGGTGTGGTAGCCATGGCAAGATCGTATGTAGCGCAGCTGTTTGTTTTGACTGGGTCGAGGTCAGTGAGCCAGCAGGCGGTGGCCGTGACATCACAGTCAGTAGTGGTTGAGCAGAGTTGGTGCGGCTCAGGTGCTGCGTAGAGGAAGGCATGGCACTTAGAGTGTTGCACTGAGAAACAGCCGGCATTGTCGTCGGTGTAATTGGTGCATTGTCGTTGATTGGTAGGATGTCCTTGATGAAATTCTTCCTGTGATGTTGGTGACAGGTGCTGAATTAAAGCGGCATTCGCTCTGGTGTACAAGTGCGGAGAAGTGGCGGAAAAGTTGGCTCGAACATTTGAATTCTGGAAGACGGGCTGTGTGGAAACCAGGTCAAATGAATTTGCACGCAGTGCAGAAGATGCAGTAGCCATGATGGACGTTTGTGAATTCGACCAGGTATGCAATTTAGCTGTAGTTCGGAGTTCATGCGAACTGGGATTTGCAACATAGTTTGGCATGATTGTCCAATGTCGAAGCACTGCACAAAGTTAATTCATTACACAAAAGCAAGTCAAAATAGTCCAAATTAATCGTCGAAGGAGCACTGCACTGTCCGGAAGTGGAATTACCGACGCATTGAGCGGGTTTTGATGGACGACGTGTGCACCTCAGTTGCATTGTCGATGTGTGAGAAGGTGACAAAAGTTACCAAAAAGCACGATTCACACAAGAGTCAGGAATTTACACACTAATTACACTTCCTGTACACTGCATCCAGATGCAGCGAGATGCGAAGTCGATGGACGTAGAAATCCGACAAAAGGTTGCTGCACTGTTTGTCCATGGTGATGTTCCAATACACATTTCTGGCACTGTAAGCGGTGTTTGTGAGCATAGGGGTCACCAGTGTGGGAATCGAGATGTTATGTACAGTAATATAGAACCCAACATTAAGTATTCGCTCATTTATAATGAATTAACTTTATTTTGATCATGTCGGTACAAACACATCTGCTCGAATACAGAGTTCGGAACGCACTGAGATAACAGTTTTCAAAGAAGTTCGTTCTCAAAGATGAGACGGTCGAACCTTGCAGTCAATAACTGCCACAAGGTAAAATGTTCAAATTTGTGTGAAATCTTATGGGACTTACCTGCTAAGGTCATCAGTCCCTAAGCTTACATACTACTTAACCTAAATTATGCTAAGGACAAACACAAACACCCATGCCTGAGGGAGGACTCGAACCTCCATCAGGACCAGCCGCACAGTCCATGACTGCAGCGCCTTAGACCGCTTGGCTAACCCCGCGTGGCACCACAAAGTAAAGCAGAGCATGAATTCTGGTATTACTAGATCAGAGAGAAAAATGTTTCAGTTAACAAATACTCAATAATAATAAATCCAACACCATTAAACATCAGATCAGAACAGCCAATGAGCCCCTATAAAACATGATGAAATAAATAGACAATGATATAGAATGTACAAATAAAATTTAAAGGACAGTGCCCACTTGGCTTTAACAACAGTAAAGTTAAACTTGAGTACCAAAATAAGTTAAACAAAGCCAGCACAAATAACACTGACAAATTTACAAAGCAGGCTCAAGCTTAATAAACAGGAATAACTGTAGCATAGGCAGACAGAAACCTTTAGCAATATACATAGCTTGATTTGAAATGGACATTACTGAAGCTAGTTCCATAAAAGCATATACAAGTAATATTTGGATGAGAATGCTCACATGGCTTCAACTAAAATAGCAGATGGTAAAATGAAACTTGGGCTTACCCTGAATACACAATAAATTACAGGACCAACTCAAATTATTTTTATAATCAATAGAACTCAATGCTCAAAACATAACCACTTTGTTGGGCTACATGAGTTAATGCTCAACTTGGATTCTTGATGTTTGAAGAAATCTGGATATCTATTTGCTACACTCTGCTTCACCTGAGAATTAGATCCTAGACTCAACAGACTTCTCCAAAAATGGTGTAGCTGAAATGTGAAATTTTGTTGAAAAATTGTTTATTTGCATCAAAAGTCATCTCACACTGAGCTTGAGAAAATGAAACCAATGACTGACCTCTATGTGACCATCGAAACTTTTCCATATACAGGTTTTAACAATCACAGTTTAATTATTTACATTTCAATTAAAAGTTACAGAATGTTTATGAATGAGTTACAGTATTTTGATTAACAAAACAGGATAAACATTCCAGTGTAACAAATAGTTCCAAATAAAGCATTTAACATACAGAAACTTTGGTTTTGACAATAATACATAGTTTAAAAGATAAAATAACACTTCAATTACAGGTCAGATTTTGTTGATAATATGATTCTTGGATCTTTTCATTGATCTGAATCAAATAACTAATAGGCTCAACTACAAGAATTTTATAAATGAGTGTTTCAGTATTTGTTTATGTTTGTTGAATGTACTTTTGGATAAAAACCATATTTCATCACATTTCAGTCACAAATCATCATTATTGCATTGAAAGTATGCAAACGAGGTTAAATCAGCCACATAACATTGAGTTTGCCTATTTGCATATATATATATATATATATATATATATGTTTAAATATGTCTGTATATGTGTGGATGGATATGTGTGTGTGTGCGAGTGTATACCCGTCCTTTTTTCCCCCTAAGGTAAGTCTTTCCGCTCCCGGGACTGGAATGACTCCTTACCCTCTCCCTTAAAACCCACATCCTTTCGTCTTTCCCTCTCCTTCCCTCTTTCCTGATGAGGCAACAGTTTGTTGCGAAAGCTTGAATTTTGTGTGTATGTTTGTGTTCGTTTGTGTGTCTGTCGACCTGCCAGCACTTTCATTTGGTAAGTCACATCATCTTTGTTTTTAAGTATATATATATATATGTTGCAACTTAGTATCAAGTTTTCCAGATCAGTCAGATATCATTCTCTGCTTCATGTGTTGCCCCATTTTGCTACAATTCACCCCCCCCCTTCCCGCCCAATAGTTTTGCCCATAAGAACTGTGGGTGAAACATTATTATTGTTTGTGCTGCAAGTTGGTGGTGAGTATAATGAACCAGTCATATTACATGAGCATATTTAACAGAGAACAGTTTATTCAACTGCATGAATATATATTGTAGCTACACAGGTTATTAAATAATAGTTTTAAAGAAGCACCTCCTCCACATACAAATTCTTCTCCATAGAATAACTGGTACAATGGGAACTCATAATCTATGTATCATTAGCATCAATCTCATTTCTCCCTCTGTCTTTCTCAGATCTTTAATCTTTCTCTGAAACAGCACATAATCTCTACCACCAATGAGCCAGTCAGATCAAAGCTATAGGAAGTAGAGAAAATATTCTTTAAATGATTGATGCACAGTACAAGTTTGGATAGAACACTATTAATTTGAAATAACTCAGGTAATCATACTATTTACTAATTCAAGCATGAGGCAAACATGGTAACAACATTTATGTGAGGCCAAAGTTTACAAACTTAGGTAATAATTAAATGTAATATTATCTAAACTCAATTTCTGAAATGTGTTATCTCATCTGATTCAGTGTAGTGTTATAGTTAGGTTTCTATCAGTATTTTTGTATACCCTAAGTTTCATGTCTGTGACATTGTACTATCTCCAATAGCAAAACATTCATTCATACTTTCAGCCACCGCCTTATCATATTGAATATGTGTAAATTGCTTTTGGTGTTAATAATGTACTAAACTCCAGTGTTAGATAATATCTTTCAATATGGTACTTCATGTCAATAAGTGTCAGTGTATATATTTTATAGAACATTCAGAATAATTTTATAATGTAACTGTCATTAATATTCATTGAAGGTCATCATTTGCAGGTAACCTGTGTAGTATTTCATATTTATTGATCAAAGGCACATGCATATAAGTCAGAACATACTTAAAATATTGTTTCATATGCACTCTCATGTCAGTGTTGTTTTTACACCAATATAATTTATGTGTTATCACAAAACTTCTCTCCTTTCCTCTACACATCCACTTAAGCACTTCATAATTCTTTCATTTGTTTGACAATGGAATTAGCAAGAGTTGGCTGGGAATGACAAGGAAAAAAATTGCAAAATATTGACATATGTGTGCATGTGTCAACTATTCTGGAGGAGTGACAATCGATAGTTGGTAGGACACCCTGTGCATTATCTTGGTGACTAGTTTCTTTTGACTAATGTTTTCAGTGCTTTGTTTCCTCTTGATACAAGCTGTTGTTTTCTGTTATACTGTGTAATAAAGTTCAGTGGATATTAGTACAAGAACATGCACATGTTCTTTTATGTGATGTGAGTACCCCTACATAAATGGTGACCTGGAAAATACAGTGGTGTGGCAATGGACAATTTTTCTTTACACATATTCCACATCATCCTGTACCCATATGTTGTCCATATGAAACTTCCTCTGTGACACTAACAGTGCCATCCAGAGCATCAAGCAGGAACTAATTCGTAATGATCTGGGGTACTTTGTCTTACTTTAACAGTTATGTTATCTCGATAAGCTAAAATTCTTTTTTATTAGTACTGTTCATACTAATTAGCATTTCTTCTTTCATTTACATCTTATATTTACTTGTTGTGTTTAACACACTAATCATCATTAATATAGTGATACACATGATTGAAAACAGTCTGACAAAGTTTGTATAGTTTGTCAATTTCACGACTGTGCATAGTATGTTGGTAGCACTTCATCGCCTTGTCTGTTATGCTGTGTAGCAGACTTTAAAGCTGTGCAGATCAGCGTAACAAAAAGGCAAGGGCTCTTGCTCGTTTTGTCCACGACTGTACATATGCTGATCGGCCAGAAAATTATGACCACCTACCTAATAGGCATATATAACAGCAGAAACACATCATGGATTGAAGCAATGAGGCCTTTGTAGGTCACTGGAGAGAGCTGACACCACATCTGCACACGTGTCACATTTGCATAAATTGTGGGGAGGGCGACGATGAACTCTGAAGCCACAATCGAACACATCTGAGATGTGTTTGATTGGGTACAGATCCAGTGAGTTGGAGGGCAAGCAAGTCAACTGGAACTCACCACTATGTCCCTCAATCCACTCCATTGCACTCTTGGCCTTTTGACATGGTGCATGATATTGTTGAAAGATGATAGTCATTAAGGAACGAACATGGTCTGCAACCAGTGTACAATATTCCTTGGCCATCATGCTACCTTGCGCCAGCTCCACTGGCTCCATGGATGCCCACATGATTGTTCCCTCATGCATAATGGAGCCACTGTCAGCTTGTCTCTGTCCCGCAGTACAGATGTCAAGGAGCTGTTCCCCTGAAGATGACAGATTCACATCCTCCCATCTGCATGATAAAGAAGGTATCAGGATTCATCAGATCATGCTACACTCTGCCCCCTGTGCCAATGTCCAGTGCCAATGGTCACGTATCCATTTCAGATTTCAGTCCTAGTTGGTGCTGTTAACATTGGCACATGCAGGGGTTGTCAGCTGCAGAAGCCCATTATTAGAAGTGTTCAGTGCATCGTGTGTCTGGATACACTTTTACTCTGCCCAGCCTTAAAGTCTGATGCTAGTTACCCCACAGTTTGCTGCCTGTCCTGTTTTAGCAGTCTGCCCAGTATATGATGTCCGACATCTGTAATGAGGGGCAGTTGCCCAACCCCATGACATGTCAACATGATTTCTCCTTGGTTTTGCCACATCCTGAAGACACTCACCACAGCACTCCTTGAACACCTGACAAGTCATGCAGTTTCACAGTCTGCCCTCAGTCAAACTCAGATAGATTGTGCACCTTCCCCATTCTACACATGGACAGCACACTCACTGATACTACATGCACCATGCATGTGTCTAACTAGCAGCCACTCCTCGCCAGATGACACTGCTATTGCTTGGATGGGTTTATATTGACAGCTGGTCAGAGGTAACAGCTCCGGATCTAAACTCCCCAAATGTTTCAGTTTCAAATAGGAAAACTTAAAAAAATAAACATGCAATAAAGAGCACAAATTTCCTGAAGAGTTCTTATTTTCCTGGTTACAAATAATCCCATCCAGTATTAATTGTGACTTTTTTAAAGGGAAGTAGGATGTCAAACCAGTCGACTGTGAGTAGGAGAGGCACCAGGAGAGGCATCATAGGACATTCTAATTTCCACTGTCTCAAACATAGGTTTGATGGCTTCCATTACAAAATATAGACATTTGAATTCCACAGAGTGAAATACTGTGCCGCATAATAGAATAATGCTGTTTGAAGCCATTAAGCTGCTTCACTACCCAATCCATCTAGATCCTTCCTTCCACCCACAGCTTTTCTGAAATTTGCGGGTGGGAGTTATCCTTACATCAAATTCTCCACTCCCATAATTATTATGAACTAAATCTACAGTAACATACTATCCCCACACCCTTCACCAAACAGTTTCCACCCCCTCTGTCCTATCATCTCCTCTCCATTATCATCTCCCATCTTGTTTATTTGCAGCCCTCTGCTGATGCATCTGCCCATCTTTCCCCACTCCTTTCCTTTTTTTACTCACTTCCCTGCCCAACAATCTGCAACTGTTGGAAGTCTAGTCCCTGCACGTTCCACTAGACAGCATTTGTGTCTCTCCCTGCCTCTGTCTTCAAGATGGCCGCGAGTGTAGAAGTGTGTGAATCTAACTTGAGAAATAGTTATAGTTATGCTGTTAAAAAGGGTGTTTGTAAGAATTGTAACACTGCAATAACAACGCTAAAAGAACGAATTGCTAGCTTACAATTCATAATCAGTTCCTTGAGAAGCGATATTGACTCACTCAAGAAAGAAAATCGGGATCTGCGATCGAAGCCAACACTTAGTGAAGTGATGCAAGACAGAAGAAATATATCGTCGGAGTGGGTAAAAGTGCCGTACAAAAATAGTGTTCCAACTACAAAAAGAACAACAAAATCTGCTAAAAATGTCACATTTTCGGAGAAAAACAAATATCATGTTTTGCAAACAAGTGACTGTGATAACGACTCTCCAAATGATCGTGAACTTGAAAAAGACAGTGAACTGAAAATGAATAGCGTTTTTTCAAATAATGTCAACAACAAACACAGATCATCAAGGAAAAAGAGTAGTGTACTATTACTAACAGACAGTCATGGCAGGAATCTATCCAGCATGCTCCGTGAGAAAAATCGCGACATAGCAGTGACTAGTGTAGTGAAACCGGGAGCGGGATGTAAAAATGTTGTAGACATTAACTCTCAGACGGAATTAATGCAAGAAAATGACTTTATCGTCTGTATAATGGGTTCCAACGATGTGGCAAAAAATGAAGCAGAGGTTTGCGTGAAAACGCTACAGAATTTTTTACAAGCCAATAAATGCAGAAACACAGTAGTTGCCACACTTCCTCATAGGCATGATCTGATTTATAATTCGTGTGTAAACAAAGAAATTCGGAAAACAAACATTAAAATAAGGAAACTGTGTTCTCAATACACTAAGTGCGATGTACTGGATATAAGCAAGCTACATGGAAATCTGCACACGAAGCATGGAATGCATTTGAACTATGATGGGAAAAGATTTGTTTGTGATCGTGTTAGTAAAATAATCAAAGAAAGACTTGTAAGGGATAGAACAATTTATCAGCTTCCTGAACATCCTTCCAACAGCGAGGAAAACAAAATAAACAAGAAAGAAGAACGAAAATACAACGCTGCTGACGTTCCTAATTTAAACTAGAGGTATGTGATGCTGTAAATATGATTCCCAATTACCAAATCGTGAATACCCCCGAACTAAAAATTTATCACCATAATGTGCAATCCCTGCGTAATAAGATCGATGAAATTAACGTTCTATTAACACATGAACTTAATGATATCTCAGTGTTATGCATTTCAGAGCACTGGCTTAACCCAGAATTAATCCAGAATACGAAAATAAACAAATTTGTCTTGGCTGCTTACTACTGCAGGAATAACAGCAAACAGGGTGGGGTAGCAATTTACACAAAGGATAATGTAGATTTTATTACACTACCTGACTTAACTAGGGCAAATGTCGAAAAGGATTATGAAATTGCAGCTATAAAAATTACTCAGTTCAACCTGGTTATTGCTACAGTTTACCGATCACCGTCCGGGAATTTTGAACTTTTCTTAAACAAAATGGAGTCATTGCTAAATAAAGTAAATAAAATGGATTGTGAATTGATAATCTGTGGTGACTTCAATATTGACTTCCTCAAGAATAGTGGAAATAGGGAGACCATTTTGAACCTTGCAACGTCCTACAATTTAAAGGCTGAAGTAAAAGCAGCTACCCGAGTATCAGAAACTTGTCAAACAGCTCTTGATCAGTTTCTAGTAAAGAAGAGTTTACACAACACCTCACTAAAAATTTTCAATGCAGGATTTAGTGATCATCTTGCTCAAATATTAAGCATAAAAGTACAAGGCAGTATTATTAACAACATGTCTTTTAGAACAGCATATCGAAGTTATAATCAGCATAATGTGAACTACTTCAACAACTTATTACAGAAAGAAAAATGGCTAGGAGTGTACAAAATGAACGATATAAATGAAAAATTCGACACTTTCATTGATACATTAACCCATTTCTTTGAACTTGCATTCCCACTGAAAACATTAACCATACAGGGAAACTCTAGAACAAACAGCTGGATCACAAAGGGAATAAGGGTTTCATGCCAGAAGAAAAGACTACTTCATGAAATATGTAACTCAAAAAATTCCTCACCTGTAGTACGCGCATACTATAAAAAATACTCCAAATATTAAGAAAAGTAATAAAAGCAGCAAAAATAATGCATAATGATGAAATCATTTATAATTCAGCTAATAAATCAAAGGCTATGTGGAGTGTTATAAAAAAAGAATGTGGAGAATACAGACAACCTTGGAAAAATATAACACTATCACATAAAAATAAAAAAGTAACAAACCCCTTAGAAGTAGCTAACACATTTAACAACTTTTTCACAGGTGTTGCTGAAAATATGTTACAATCAAACTTTAAGAGCATCCAGGCAAATGAATATAAAATAAGTACATGTGGAGGATCAATGTACATCAGTTCTGTTTCACAAGATGAAGTAGCTAAAGCAATAAAAGGACTAAAAAATTCCAAATCGGCAGGTATTGATGGTATACCTGCAACAATGTTAAAGAAGAGCGCATCAAACCTAATTGAAGTACTCACACATTTATGCGACTGCTCACTTCAGGCAGGCACTTTCCCTGATGTGTTAAAAACATCAAAAGTTATTCCTGTATTTAAAAAAGGGGATAAAGACAATGTAAATAACTACAGACCCATCACAATTTCCTCCTGCATCTCTAAAGTACTGGAAAAAGTTATGTATGAGAAACTTATGAAATTTATAAATAAAAACAGCATCCTATGTAATGAACAACATGGATTCAGAAATAAGAGGTCAACGACAACTGCTGTCTATGAGTGCATCAATTCCATCCTAAACCTGTTGGACAAAAAACAGGAAACAATAGGAGTCTTTATTGACTTGTCAAAAGCTTTTGACATGGTGGACCATAAAATTCTGCTATCAAAGCTAGAAAGATATGGTATTCGAGGTCTGTCCAACAAGTGGATCAGTTCCTTCCTGACAAATCGTATGCAGGCAGTGTGCGTCAAACACACAAATATTGAACTAAAAACTATATCTAATCACTTATCTGACTATAAACAAATAAAATGTGGTGTACCCCAAGGATCCGTATTGGGACCCCTTCTGTTTCTTCTGTACATAAATGATCTAAGCTTAAATATTGATGCACACAAATCAATCATATTTGCAGATGACACCACGATTCTACTAAAAGGAGACGACGATGAACAGTTACAGCAGACAGTAAACACGGTCACGAAACAACTTAGCAGCTGGGCACAGAGTAATCAGCTTGTAATAAACAGTAAGAAAACCGTTGCTCTAAAATTCCACAATGTTCCTAACAAGGACATGTTTATCCCATCAGTCTCTATCAATGACGAACCAGTTGGTAACAGTACTGAAACCAAATTCTTAGGACTTTGGCTGCAGAGTAACATCAGATGGAATAAGCATATTGAATGTCTCAATGTAGAACTGAGCAAAACATGTTATCTTCTTTGTTCATTAAAATCATGCTGTAGTGAGAAAACAGTATTGAATGCATATCATGCGTACTTTCATTCTCGTCTTAGATATGGGGTCACCTTCTGGGGAAACTCTAAAATAGCTAATAGCACTTTTAAACTACAAAAAAGGGCCATTAGAATCTTGTTTGGGTGCAAGCCTAGAGACTCTTGTAAACCCCTGTTTAAGAAATCTGGTATTCCCCCATTACCATGTGTATACATTATGGAAACCCTTTTGTTCTTTAAATTAAATGTAATAGGCAAGGACCAGAGGCTACAAAAAAACTGTGATATACATGAGCACTTTACCAGACAAAACAGGAACTTACATATGACTCAAATCAGCACAGCACTGTGCCAAAAAGGTACTTTTCACATGGGAGTTAAGCTTTATAACAAACTTCCTGAAAACATAAAAGCTATCACTGAGGTCAATACATTTGGAAAATCTCTAAAGTCATATTTACAGCATCACTGCTTTTATTCCATTGAAGAATATTTAAATTTATGAAATGTGTTATATAAATACTTGTGTGTAAAGTGTATTATTGTAAGCTTAAATATGTATGCCTTGAAATTACTTTCAGCCTGTATATTTATAACTTGACTTGTCCAATGTCTTATGCATAAGCTGCTATGTAGACAACAGGACCAATAAAATACAATCTACAATCTACAATCTACACTACTATCCCTTTCCCATCCCCTCCAGATTGTTGATTGCATCCCACATGATGTTAACATTCTGGTCTGAGATGCTGGAGTTGGTGGTCATGTGTGCATGAGGTGTGCTTGTGTGTGTGTGTGTGTGTGTGTGTGTGTGTGTGTGTGTGTGTCTTTACTGATAAAGGCTGCAGCCAAAGGCTTTATGTAAGTGTCTTTTTAATTGTGCCTGTCTACAACTTGATGTGTCTTCTTTACGGTAAGTAGCAATCTGTTTTTCCCTACATTGTTCATTTCCACATAAACATCTTTTACAATGCCCAGAGTCTCTACTAAATAACAGTTCCATCTTCCTCACTAATCTCAGTACAATAACCTAATACATCCTCTTCACTTCCCTTATTACTAATATTTAATACTACTTTTCCACCTATGTACATGATTATCAACCGCATCAGCATCAACATACTAAGCACCAAATTCACTAAAATCCCCTTCTCTCAAAGTTCCTGTTAAAATACTTTGCCTGTCTTTTTCTTTTTTCCTCGCCCCAAATGGACAGGCTCCCATTGGAACATTCATTAGTTTACTGAATCATTACCTCTATTTTCATACCTATTGTGACTGAATGGTCTATTTTTCCGTTCCCAAGGTCTATGTCTACTGTTATGTAGCCTATTACCATTCCTATTTCTATCATTCCATTGTGGTGGTGTTCTCTACCCTCTTCCACAAAAATTATTGTTTCAGAACTTCTCCCCTATTCCTGAAATCTACATCTATACTCTGCAAACCACTGTGAGGTGCATGGCAGAGGGTATACCCCACTGTACCAGATATCAAGGTTTCTTCCTGTTCCATTCACATATGGAGCACAGGAAGAATGATTATTTGAGTGCCTGTGTGCATTCAGTAATTATTCTAATCTTATTCTCATGACCCCTATGTGAGTGATATGTAGGGGGCTGTAGTGTATTCCTGGAGTAATCATTTGAGCTGGTGCTTGAAACTTTGTTAATAGACTTTCTCAGGATAGTTTATGTCTATCTCCAAGAGTCTTCCATGACAGTTCCTTCAGTACTTCTGTGACAATCTCCCACAGATTAAACAAACCTGTGACCATTTGTGCTGCCCTTCTATGTATGCATTCAGTGTCTGCCTGTTACTCCTATCTGGTATGGGTCCCACAAACTTGAGCAATATTCTAGAACCAGTCATATGCGTGATTTGTAAGTGACCTCCTTCATAGACTGATTGCAATTCCCCAGTATTCTACCAATAAATCGAAGTCTGCCACCTGCTTTACCCATGACTGAACCTATGTGATCATTCCCTTTCATATCCCTACAAAGTGTTACACCCAGGTAGTTGTATGAGTTGGCCAGCAGCAACAGTGACTAACATTATAGTCATAGGATACTACATTTTTTTTCAGTTTGTGAAGTGCAAAATTTAACATTTCTAAACAGTTAGAGCAAGTTGTCAATATCTGCTCCTCGTTGAAATATCAAGATCTGACTGAATATTTATGCAGCTTCTTTCAGATAGTATTTTATTATATCGGGTGTTTCTATAACAGCGTGCAAAAATTAAACAGGACATAGAGGGTGCTCCATTGAGCAATTTGAGGTAGGGAACCTGGAATCATAGAACCCAGCTTATAACACACTACTGGCCATTAAAATTGCTACACCACGAAGATGATGTGCTACAAACGCGAAATTTAATCGACAGGAAGAAGATGCTGTGATATGCAAATGATTAGCTTTACAAAGTATTCACACAATGTTGGTGCCGGTGGCAACACCTACAACATGCTGACATGAGGGAAGTTTCCAACCGATTTCTCATACACAAACAGCAGTTGACTGGCGTTGCCTGGTGAAACGTTGTTGTGATGCCTCGGGTAAGGAGGAGAAATCCGTACCATCACGTTTCCGACTTTGATAAACGTCGGATTGTAGCCTATCGCGATTGAGGTATATTGTATCACGACATTGCTGCTCGCGTTGGTTGAGATCCAATGACTGTTAGCAGAATATGGAATCCATGGGTTCAGGAGGGTAATACAGAACGCCATGCTGGATCCCAACGGCCTCGTATCACTAGCAGTCGAGATGACAGGCATCTTATCCGCATGGCTGTAACGCATCGTGCAGCCACGTCTCGATTCCTGAGTCAACAGATGGGGACGTTTGCAAGACAACAACCATCTGCACGAACAGTTCGATGACGTTTGCAGCAGCATGGACTATCAGCTCGCAGACCATGGCTGCGGTTACCCTTGACGCTGCATCACAGACAGGAGCGCCTGCGATGGTGTACTCAACGACGAACCTAGGTGCACGAATGGCAAAACATCATTTTTCGGATGAATCCAGGTTCCATTTACAGCATCATGATGGTCGCATCCGTGTTTGGCGACATCGCGGTGAACGCACATTGGAAGCGTGTATTCGTCATCGCCAAGCTGGCGTATCAGCCGGCGTGATAGTATGTGGTGCCATTGGTTACACGTCTGGTCACATCTTGCTCGCATTGACGGCACCTTGAACAGTGGACATTGCATTTCAGATGTGTTACGACCTGTGGCTCTACCCTACATTCGATCCCTGTGAAACCCTACATTTCAGCAGGATAATGCACGACCGTATGTTGCAGGTCATGAACAGGCCTTTCTGGATACAGAAAATGTTCGACTACTGCCCTGGACAGCACATTCTCCAGATCTCTCACCAATTGAAAATGTGTGGTTAATGGTGGCTGAGCAACTGGCTCGTCACTATACGCCAGTCACTACCCTTGATGAACTGTGGTATCATGTTGAAACTGCATGGGCAGCTGTACCTGTACTCGCCATCCAAGCTCTGTTTGACCCATGCCCAGGCGTATCAAGGCTGTTATTACTGCCAGAGTTGGTTGTTATGGGTACTGATTTCTCAGGATCTATTCACCCAAATTGCGTGAAAATGTAATCACATGTCAGTTCTAGTATAATATATTTGTCCAATGAATACCCGTTTATCATCTGCATTTCTTCTTGGTGTAGCAATTTTAATGGCCAGTAGTGTAGAATAGAAGAGAAGGGAAGAGAAGTTTATTGCCTCATAACATATAATTTGAAGCCATTGACTTAATGTACAGGAGACTCGTCGAAACACAAAAGTGGTTTACAATTCTTCTTATAATATCAGTAATATAATATTTGGTAAATAATTTTTCTTAAAAAGTAACAAACTTTTAAAAATTAACGGTCCTAAATACTTGCTCTCTCCTGTGCAAATTTTCAGGTTCTCATTTATTAATTCTTCTACTGAATAGTAACATTTCTGCACTAGTTTCTCACACAAGGATTTTTCCAGTGTTTCTAAATTTATGCTGAGCAGGTCTCTTACTTTCACTTTGTTATAAATTTTCATAGTCATGTAATGTGGAGATTGAGCATAAAGTTTTAAACGGTGGGTGGACAGCATAAAATTATTTTGATTTCTGGTGTTGTAATCATGTTGAAAATGATTTGCTGGAAATAAATCAGGGTTATTGTGTACAAAGATAATCAACTCATATATGTATAGTGAGGGAACACTTAAAATACATAGATTTTTTAGGAGTGGGCGACATGATTTTCTTTGCTATGTGTTGTGCATATGTCTGATGATGGTTTTTTGAAGTTTTAGTATTCAACACATAAGGTTTGAGTTACCCAAAAATATAATTCCATACTTTATTACTGACTCAAAGTAGCTGTGATATACTATTTTTCTTATGCTCATACTGGTGGCATGTACAATATCCTCACTGCAAATGCTAGGCTATTTAATTTTTTTGCAAGGTACTGTATATGTGATCCCCATGATAGATTTTTATAGTTGCATTCCTAGGAATTTCACACAGATAGCTTCCTGCAAATCCTGTTTTCTGTGAGTGACCTGAATATCATTTAATTCTGCTTGTTTTGTTTTAAACTGCATTAGCTGAGTCTTTTCCATGTTTAATTTTAACCCATTTAAATCAAACAAGGTATCTAATTTTTCTAAAGTATTTAAAAGAGTATGTGGAATTTGATTAGTACTGTTACTTCCATTGATTAGAGATGTGTCATCTGCAAATAAAGCTGAATGATACTCAATATTAAGTGGCGGATCATTTATGTAAAACAAAAACAGAATGGGACCTAAGACAGAACCTTGGGGTACTCCATGTGAAATGGTTTTTTACTTTGAAGTACAAGTTCCGCTCTCTGATGATATAACCACTCTTTCTCTTTGGTTGATTCTAGGACTTAAACCATTCTAATGCCATGCCCCCGATTCCACACTTCTCCAGTTTACAGAGTACCAAGGAGTGATTCACACTATCAAAGACCTTTGATAGGCCACAAAAAAATTCCTGTGGCATGCAGATGAGCTAATTTTATCAACATGATGATTTATAGCAGATAATGTGGTTTTGCCTTTTTGAAATCCATACTGATTTTTTGAGATTATTTTAAATTTTTCTAAGAAATTTTGAATTTGTGTGGTGACTACCTTCTCAAATATTTTTGATAGTGATGGAAGAAGAGAGACTGGGCAATGGTTTCTCATATGTTCTTTTGTGGCTTTTTTGAATAGTAGCTTAACTACTGCATACATCAGTGTGTCTGGAAAATAACCTTATTGAAGGGACTGGTTAACTATTGTAGTTAGTGGTGGTGCAATTATTTTAGAGACTGTTTTTAACACTTTTGTTGGTATCCCATCCCATCTGCTGATTTTTTACTTTTTAGAGATAGTATCACATTTTCTATATCTTTTATAGTAGTTTTGCCAAATGTTCTAAAAAATTCACCTTCAAATTGCTCAGTGTTGAATAAATTTACCTTGCCTAGTTAATGTTCTACATTTATGTTAGATTTGTTTACATTTATAAAGAATTCATCAAATAAATGTGAAATGTGAGCAGGATTTACAATAGTTGTATCCTTTATCTTGATTTCAGAAATGCCATGGACTCTACTTGTGGCACACTGACCATAATGCCTCTGATTTGTTTTCACTATCCAACATAAATCTATTGTCTGCCAGTCCTTTGGCTGCCTTTACAGCTTTTTTAAAATATTTTTGTAGTTTTTTACATAGGTAACAAAATCACGACTTTTGTTATTTTTTTGTTTCCCATATAGCTGTATTTTTCTTGCACTAGCGATTTTTATTCCTTCAGTAATCCACTTTACTTTATTTCCTACTTTTTTATGATGTACAATAGGGGGGAAAGTTTCATTAAAAATGTGTAGGACGTTTTTCAAGAAAGTAGCAACATTTTCAGAGCATGAAATACTATGGTCTATAGCCCACTCCATCTTATTTAATCTACGATAGAATAAGTTCATATTTTCTTAGCTGAACTGGCATTTGGTGTAGGTATTTTTGAGCAAGGTTCTATGGATTTTGGTAATGCATAAACAGAGCACAGTGATCAGAAAGTCCTAAATCTAAACAAAACTTATTTGCCTCACTATGAGAATAATTGGATAAAATGTTATCTATATCTGTTGGAGACATTTTGTTTACGCGTGTAAAATCAGTGAAATTTGCACTGAAACTACATATTTTAATCATATCAATGGATTTTGTTGAGTTATTGGCTTCATTGGCTATCTATGTTGAAATCAGCAGTTATTATGACTCTTTTCTTGGTTTCTTACTGAAGTTTTCGCAATAGACACTGGAATTTTGACAAAAAATATTTCGTTATTTCTGTGCCTGGAATTCTGTACACAGATAAAATTACAACATTTTGCCCTAAGTCTACACATCAGTTTTCAAATATACATTCTTCATTAAGGAAATCAAAATCGAATCTTGGTCTACATATTCCACTGATTTTCCCACAAGTATGCACTAACCTCCTAGTGTTAAAAAGTTGCTGGCAATATAAAATTTATCAAGATTATTTAAGATTTTGATACTATCCTTTGTAATCCAGTGTTTATTCAAGCATACAACCTTGACATTTGGTATTTTTAACAAAATGATATGCAAGTCATTAAATTTTGTTTCTCTGCCATTTGTATAGTTTGAACTTAACCCATTTACGTTCAAGTGCATTACAAACATATTGTTACTTTTTTGAATATTCCTAATCACATATGTTTCAAAATGCTGTTTGTGTATTTTTATTTCAACTTTGTTATCAATTTGTACACCCCCATCTCTGCATACTAATTTCCCTTACTAGGTATGATCTTACAAATATCACTGTACATATTGCTGAATGTTGCTGATCCTAGCATGGTTAGATGCAGCCCATCTTGACCTATGCATTTATCACTGATAAAGTTATTCAAATCCATGAAAACTGCACCAAGTCTGTTGCACTGCTCTCTGATGCTTAAGGAGATGATAGGAATAAAATCACATTATATGTACTTTTTCATTTACATTATTTACAGTTAACTGCAAATACTATCATTAACACAGTAAATGTACCTTTTGTACTGTATCTTACAAAATTTGCTGAAACTGATGGCCTTCAACCTCAATGACATCGGTGAACAAGACTCTGATGCACACATTCCTAATGTGCTTCAAATCAAATCACAGGCAGCTACAATTCTGCTAACTAGTTCCTTCTCCAAATCCACTGGGGTCTCATATGCAATGACTTTAGATATCCCCATAGGAAGTAACCAAAGGGATTCAGGTCTGGTGACTTCACAGGTCATGGAATAGGACCTCCCCTTCCAATCCAGTGACCAGGAAATACAGCAGTGAGATCGGCAGGGATATCCTTACTGCAGTGAGGTCATGCACCATCATGTTGTATCCACTTTCTCTCACAAACAGCCAAGGGTTCATTCTCCAACCACTTAGGTAGAACTCTTTGCTTCAATCTCAAGTACAGGTGGTCATTCAGACAGCCAGGTAGAAGATATGGCTCATCCTCCTTGTTTTCTCGCAGGAAATAAAGTATGTGCATGTAAATGAACAACACAGTATGTGTAAACTTTTACACATGTTAGTTGTAAATAAGTTGGAAAACAGTTACGCTAGACAAAACGGTAGACAAGTTTACTTCCATATCTCCTTAAGCTGGCTGCTTCGACCCCAGGTTCCCTACTCCAAACTGTTCAGTGGAGCATCCTTTATGTCCTGTTAAATTCTCAGATGCTCTTACAGAAACACCCCATACATAACAGTATCGTCTGCAAAGGGCCTGATTTTACTATTAATATTGTTTGCAAGGTCATTAATATATAATATGAACAGTATAGGTCCCAACACACTTTCCTGGGGCACACCCACAGTTACTTCCACATCTGACAATGACTCTCCATTTCAAGATAACATTCTGTGTCCTCCCTACCAAAAAGTCCTCAATCCAGTCAAAAATTTCACTTGACACCCCATATTTAAGATTTCAACTGTTTCACAAAACCACTGAAACTAGTACATATTTCATTCCTCTTTTCAGTGGTACAAGGATTAAATTGGAGCAGTTCTCCTGGGTTTTCTTTGCAAAGGAATATTTGAAAATGGAATTAAGCAGTTCAGCTTTTGCTTTGCTACCCTCAATTATACAGTTAGTGTCTCATTCACTTGGGACTGGACATGAACCTCGGTGTCACTAACAGTCTTTACATATGACCAAAACTTCTTTGGGTTCTGTGAAAGATACTTGACAGTATTCCGCTATGGTAGTCACAGAAGGCATCACACATTGCTTGCAACAGCCAAATTCATTTCATTCAGCATCTCTCTATCTATAGCCCTACACTTTGTTTTACACTTATTATGCAGTGATCTCTGTTCCTTTAGAAGTCTCTTTACAGTGACTGTACACCTGTCCTCTGTACTTTGGTAATCATTTTTGCCACAACTGTGACATGGTCACTAAGACCAGTTTGGATGCGGACATCCTCAAAGAGATCAGGTCTGTTTGTTGCCATTAGATCCAACATATTTCCATCATGAATGGTGTTCCTAACTATTTGTTCTAGGTAGTTTTCTGAGAAGGGCATTTAGTGAAGTTTCACAAGATATCTTATCACACTCACCAGGAACAAAACTGTAATTTTCCAAATTAATTGTTGGATGATTAAAGTCTCCAACAATGATTACAGTGTGACTGAGGAACTCACATACAAGTGAATGGAGATTTTCTCTATACATTTTGGTTACATCATGTAATGGTCACCTGGTCGTAGATATTGCTAATTGCTATAATCGCACTATTTCACTCCCATTTACAGAGCTTGTTAGCACTTGATGTTAGGTTGGCTCCATTAAAATGCATTGTGCTGTGGAAATCGCTGCTACTTGCTGGATCGCTGCTGTCTCTCGATGCTGATGCTGGCTCTAAATCTGGTTGTCTAGGGTTAAAAACATGAGGTCCCGTGTTTTTTATGTGCTTTTGATGATAAAGAACGAGCGAAACCAACAAATATGTAAACTTCAAATATTTATTACTCTGGTGGCCATCTTAATTCCACTGTCCACTAAAGACCATGACACAACACAAAGTAGTACTTCCGTTACATGTTCTTTGCATTGTTTATCCAACTCAAACAATAACACACATACACACTTTACCAAAGTGACATTCCGACTGCCCCTCGACCGTTCTTGCTGCTTGTATTTATAACATTGTCAAAGAACTACTAAAAAGAGATATAGTTTACAAGTCACATGTACATCTGTTGTCATAATTTGTGCAGAAAAGTTATTAATTTGCATCGAGTGACATAATTTAACATGTTATTAAAATGACAGACAGATTTGTTGACTTGACAGAATAATTCTTTGTTACAAAAAGGCAGTTTTTTAGAAGTTTGTCAATTGACTTCTCTAATTTGCATAAATAAGTAAATAACATGAATTATTAAGAATTGCATTGGTTTTCGTCTAAAATAGGATTGATTTCGTGAATACTGAGTGAAAACGCTCCTAGTGAACAAATAGGTTTCACTGGGTGATTTTTATTTAAGGAGATCCAAAATACCTAAGTTGTCCACTATTTTTCGTACTTCATATTAATTATTTAAGATGAACTTAGTGTTTTTACGTGATGACATTTGCTGTATCAGTGATCAAGTGATATTAACTTTTGTGTGGGTCAGTTATTCAGTATAATTTAATGGGTTGACAGTTTATGGAGACATGTTATGCAATCATTGTTAACATACACAATAACTTTTCTATAATCATAAATACTCGTTAAACTGGTTGAATTTGGAGGGTATCGCATACTTCGGTAAAGTAAAGCCTTTAATATGTTCCGTTACAATCAGGAGATAAGTCCAGTGGGCGACAGAAGGATTCAATTATCATTTTATGCCTACCCCTGACACTTGGTCTTGCCCAAGCAATCTCACATGCAGCTTCAATATCTATCCCAGTGGGTTTTGAGATTCTTGTCTACTGCAATTAACATGCCACCTCCATTTCCCATTTGCTACCCTTTTGATACACATTTAAATTTTCACCAAAAATCTCACTGCTATCAATTTCAGGTTTTAACCAACTTTCTGAACCTAGTATTATGTGAGCTTCACTGCTTTTCATGAGCACTTCAAACTCTGTCACTTTGTTGCAAATGATTTGGCAATTTGCCATTAAGATATTTATACTTTCATCCATGGGAGGCATTTCTTTCGATCTTGCACTGATACATCTAGGTTTCCTGTCATTATCTATATTGGATGGAGAGTTGCCTAATCTAAAAAACCCTTGTGTGCACCCCACCATAGTCAGCTACGTGAGTAACAGCCTCTGATGCACCGTGCACACCTGACCTATACCAATGTTATTATAGTTCCAATTCCAGCCCCCCTTTCGGAGTGTCACTAAATCCATTCTGATTACAGTCATGCCTTTTGTTTGTTTCTAAGGCTCTGTCTAACTGAACTACACACTTCAAAAATTGTTCAATGTAATTGTCTGGTCCATACACTAATCCCCTCTGAATTTTTCCTGGTAACCTCCTCTTTAATGCATTTATCTGTATAAGCTCATCAAACCATATATCTAAATGTGAAATTTTTCACACTGCCCATCTGCTTCTTTGTAGCATGCTTCATTTAAAAAATTGCTTTTAGTTCTAGCTTGTTCAAGTTCTGACCAAAATTTACTTAAAAAACTTTTCTCAAGATAACTGTAAGCAATATTTACGTTAAAATATTTATTAGCCCATGAGAATGCTTCCCATCAAAAAACATTTTTACAAACTTAATTTTGATTGCATCATTTATACCACTAACAATGTTTTCTTGCAAATTTTGTAGACAATCAACACAGTGAAGTTTATGACAACTGGGAAAATCTTTGGTTTGATAGCCCACATTCTGACATAGTTATTGTTAAAAAATTTTGTAGCATAATATTCTTCCAGTTCAGTTAGTGTTTTGCAAACAGTAACCACATTACTATTACATGCATCCACGTTGCTATAGATACAATTTTTTTCACTTCAGCAACTTTACTGTTAATTGTAAGTAATAGATTTTTGGTTTAATTTTCCGTACTGTTAATTTTACACTCAAGATTTTTATCATATTAACACATTTCTTATCTTAACACCTCCCTTTCTTGATTTAGGATACTATGCATAATTTCAAAATTTTCATTTATTTGCTCAACTGTTCGTGTGAAATTCATTGTACTTCAGATACTTGGCCTTCTACAGTACTTATTCATGCATCGATCTGTTTGTGTACTGATTTTACAACTGATTTATAGCTTCTGAGATCTTTTTCTGTTTTGATAATTTTAACTTTAGTGTTTATAAGTTTGTTTCTTAGTTCTTTTATCTCTGAATTTGTGTCATATAGTTTACTGTGGGTTGCTTCAACTATACTGCCCAAGTCATTATTTGATGCATTTATTCTAACCTCTCTCCCTCTCCCAAACTGCTATTTAGTTCATTTGCTAATTCTTTGCTTTGATTCTTAAACTGTTCCATAAGATCAACATTTGGTCCCAAAAGTTCCTCGTGTTCAAAACCTCAAAATGGACTGCAAATACCTACTGTTCTGCTAGCCTTTTTGTTTACGGTTTCTTCTTTTTACAACTTGATTATATTCATTATTACTGTCTAAGATAAATTCTCCCTCACTGTGGCTATCATTACGTTCAGTACTGCCGTTTCAAACTGACTCGTTCTTAATATGTTCACCCTGGTTTGCCATATTGATTACTAAAAAGAATAACACTTCACAATCCTATACAAAAAGTTTTTCGCATGACCTACAACATATTTCTTTCACTGCAGTATTAGAGTAGACTACTGCACTTAAGATTTTTATGTCTTCAGTGGTGATGTCATAAATAATTTTATGTACTGATAAGTTGCTCGTCACTCTTTTCTATCCACCCACCTAGTTCACTTATCGTCCTTATTGCCAACGTTATGCCTGACTTTCAATTTACTATTTTGTGATGTGATGAAACCTGTAACTTAGAAGTGATTAATACGACTATCCAGATGAATTTCAAGAGATTCCAGACACCCCACCAGATTAAAACATAACTACCTTGTTGGGTGAGTTAACACTCCAATTAGATTCTTGATGTTTCAAAAAATCAGGGTATCGGTTCACTGCATTCTGCTTCACCTGTGAATTAGATCCTGTACTGGCCGTCATATTCAGGCTATCTTTGTCGTAGTTAGTCATTTTCTACAGAAGTGATGTAGCCAAAATGTGAAATTTTATCGGAACATTATTTATTCGCATCACAAATTGCATCACACTGAACTTTGCATAACTGACCTCTTTATGGCTTTTGCAGCATCTCCTAATATGGTTTTTAACAATCACAATTTAGTTGTTTACATTCTTTAAGATGTTAATTGCAATAATTTCAATTGGAAGTTACAGATTTTTCATGAATGAGTTACAATATTTGGCTGAAGTAACAAGAAACATAAAAGATGCAAAAACATCTAATTCTAAACAATGTAGTGTAATAATTGGGGGTGCCAATGGGGTACACAAAGCTGAAGTAATAGAAGCCACAAATAACTTGAAAGAAGCCCTGAGTTGCAACAAGAATGCATCAGTAGTAGTCGTTGCAATTCCATACAGACATGACCTGATAGAAAGTTCTTTTGTGAATGTAGAAATTGCTAGAGCAAAGAGACAGTTCGAAAAACATGTAAAGCATTCATCAACATACATTTATTATCTGTTGATTTCTTGCAGAGAGAAGAGTTTACTAAACATGGTTTGCATTTGCATGCAAGTGGAAACTCACTCCTTGGACATAAAATTGTACAACTGCTAGATAAAAAAAAGAATAAAGAGACCATTGCTGTAGTGGATACTCCAACATCAGCAGCAGTACCCAGTCCAGTAATAGCACAAACAACAGTAGAAACCCAATCAACACTACAAACCCAACCAACACTACAACCAGCTTCATCTACTGCACCACCAACAGTGTCAGCATTGAGTTCTCCAGGAACCACCACAACAGTCCTAGCAACAACAGCAGAAGGTCAACCAACACCACAACCAGCTTCAGTAACCACTTCACCACAGTAACCAACAACAGCAGCAGCAACAACTTCTGGGCTACCAATTAGAAGAAGTGTGAGGCAGCCAAATCACCTCAAGATTTTTTTAGTGTCAAAGAACCTAAGGGAAGCAGCATTAAGATAAGTAATAATTTATTTAACTTTTCAACTCATAATCAGTTTTCACTCCTATATCAAAATGTACAAGGTTTATGCAGTAAGTTGGGTGAACTTGAAGTCTTGTTAAGTAACAGTTGTAACCAAGTATCTGTTGTATGTGTCAGTGAACACTGGTTGCAAAACTCTCAAATATGTACAGCAGCTCTTCCCAAATTGAAGATCATAAGCAGTTTTTGCAGAGAAAAGTACAGATGTGTAGGTGTATGTATTTATGTTGGAGACAATCTCAATTCTAAAGAAGTAAAGTTAAGCAATGTACAGTGTATAGAAAAAGAATTTGAATACTGTGTCTGTGAACTGACTGACTGTGGTGTGGTAATTGTCTGTATAAATAGGCCACCTTCTGGGAATATTCCTTTATTTTTTTAAAATCTTGAAGATCTAATGAATGACTTGAGACATGAGTCAAAATCAACAGTTATACTGAGTGATTTCAGTGTCAACTTTAGAAGTAATAATAATGCACCCAAGGTTCAATTGCTAAATCTCTTCACCTCATATATTTTAGAAGCCACAGTAACTGATATCACCAGATCTGGAGATGGGTGTGAGACAACAATTGATCAGGTGTTTATTAACAAATAGACATGTAGTTATGAGATTGAAGAACAGAAACTGGTTTCTCTGACCACATGCCATCAAGCTCTTACTAAAAAATATGGTTAGGAAAAAATATAGCAGTGGGAACTATATAGCAGGGGTCGGCAAGTAGTTTTCGGTGGGGTCTGGATTCGGTGTAAAAATTTTTATGGAGGTCCAGAAAAAAAAAACTAATAATTAAAAGGTACTGTTTTTATTTTGTTTTCAAGTCTAGTTAGTTTCCAAAAAAAGGGTAAACCACGTAAAACAAGTAGTTCTCAATTAATATTGTAATACATTGAATGTGAGAAATTACATCGACGGTCTTGAGCCAGTTTTTTGAAGTTCGGTGTACGAGTGGTACAGCAAATGCGAAATATGTCTTCGAGGTGCGCGTCCGTCAACCATGACATGTGTTCTTCGAAAAATTCAATTTCGAGAACGACGATTCGCAAATATATGTCAAACCAAACATTGTGGCCAATTGATAGCTACTTTCTTACAATTTTCATATTTTTCTGAAACATATTTACCCCAAAATTCTTCAGTGGATACAGTTTTATACATTTGCAAAGAAATATCTTCTTGCAAGTCGATTATCTCCACTTGAAGTGAAGACTTTGAAACACTGAACAACTTAGCAGGCACATCAGTCCATTCTGCCGATGCATCAACTTCATAAGGAAATTTTAGGAATTGAGACAGCTTTCCAATTTCTGCAAAGTCTTGAAATCTTGTAGCAAATTCGTCACTTAGATCGGGCAGAAATCTTACAAACACTCCAATGTCTTATTCAGAGTTCTCTTTTTTATACTCATTTGAGTTGTTGGGAAATGAGTAAATTCGTGCCTTGCAATATCTTTTTCAAAAATTTCCAGCTTACGACGAAAAGCAGACACGCTTTGTATCAGATCTCATATTAATTTCCCACTCTTTTGTAACTCTATGTTAAGCGAATTTAAATATTTCAGAATATCCTTCAGAAAAGCCACAGATAGCATATCGCGCTCGTTTGTTATGAATTCTAAGTGCTTCTCTGCTCCCTGCGTATCAAATATTTGCAAGAAGAAGGTTACTTCTTCCTTTATTAGCCTTGACCTCTACTTAATCAACGAACATTGTTGTATTGCAATGAGTCAGAATACGCTGAATCAAATTCTGAAAGAAACTTCTTGAATTTTCGGTGTTGAAGAGAAGAATGAGATCTCATAAAATTAATCAACTGCACCAAGCTGTCCACTACTTCTTTCAGTGTAGCACTGAGTTTTCCACAAAGGGCAGTCTGATGAATTATACACTGATACGATATTAGATCTGATGCCTGATTTTCTTTACTACACCTTTTTCTTTGCCAATCATCGCTAGGGCGCCGTCAGTTGAAAGCGACACTATTTTAACATAACGATTGTTGGAATTATTAACAAATTCGTCAATAGCTTTGAATAAATCTTCCCCTCGAGTGTTACCTTTCAAAGGCAATATTGCGAGCAATTCTTCCCTGAATAGCTTATTTTCAATGTCGAAGAATCTCACGAAAATAGATATTTGTTCATCATCAACAATGTTACATGATTCGCCAAGTTTAATGGCGTAGCATCGTGCATTTTCCAGAAGTTCAAGCAGAGTGCTTTTAATATCAGTAGCTAAAATTTACGTTCTTCTTGTATTACATCTTGCCGACATTGGAATACTTTGAATTGCAGCGACAACATACTTTTTTTCTTCAAAAAGTGCCGAGGCTACTTCCAACATACATTCTTTCATTATTTCAGAATCTGAAAATGGTTTTTGGTGTTTACTAAGTGTCGAGCACACACGTAACGCTGCTTCTGCCGATTTTTCTTGCTCACTCATGCAGAGAACCAGAAATTCCGTGCTTTTTTCGTGCGAAGTAATATATTCCTGTAATTTAAATTTAAATTTTATCGTGATAAGTTTACAAAGCAGTTATACCTATCACATTTATACGTTATCTAATAGAATTATATTACCTGTAGTTTTTCTTTACGAGCCTCACTGCTAAGAGGAAAGTTTTTGTGGAATTGCTGATGAGTTGTTTCATAGTGTCGCTCTAAATTGCCACTTTTAATAACAGCGACAGTTTTATTACATATTAAGCAAACTGGAACCGCTTGAGGTCTATCAAGCAGCGTAAAACAATATTGTTCAGTACATTCAGTCAAAAATCTCCTATTTTCAGTGTCCACTTTTCGCTTTTTAGGACCCATTATTAATGTAATTATGTATGTACGGAAAGGTTTTCCACACGACAAATTGTAAAACAAGTGAATAATTACTCTGCGGCCTGCATGTGATTGACGAAACGAAGTAAAGACCGACTGCCCACTGTGCTCTCTTTGATTAAAACGACAGGTTCGGACTTGTTTAACAAAGAACGAGTGAGCAGTGACGCGTGGTGGGAGGCGCTACTTACCGAGAAATATAGAATGAAATGGATCGACTCGACTAAATGATTTGCTAATCTACTCGACAAAATTTTTGTTTTTGAGACACGTTTATACGGACCGCGGTCCGCCTGTTGCCGGTCTCTGCTATATAGAAACAAGATACATTAATGAGAGTAGCCTTAGGAATTTTAATAGCATGTTGCGTAGCATTGAATGGAACAGAGACCCAAACAAATCTGTAGACTCTAAATATGAGTCACTTTTCTCTAATTATAAATACTGCTTTGATGTCGCTTTCCCCCTTAGAAAAGTATAAATTTGCCTCAAATGTAATTCATGGTTAACTGCAGTAATTAAGAAATCTGCAGTTACTCTTAGAAATCTGGGTTGGCATTCAAACCTTAATGCAGCATTAAAGCCATATCTTAGATGCTATAGAAAAATCTACAGAAAAGTTAATCATGCACCAAAAAAACTGAACAACAATTTAAATATCAGAAAAGGCAGCAATAAAACCATATCAGTTTGGAATGTCATAAACCACAACATAGGTAAATCCGAAGTGACAAAAAATAACCTTATCATAAAAAAAGAAGGAAAAGTTGTTGAAGATGTGGCGTTCATCGACCACCGGAATAGAGCAGAGTGGTATCTCTGCACACTGACACACTCTTAGGATGCGGGTCTTGGCGCGCGCCTTTGTGCAGTGTGGTTTTACGTTTCGGCTGGTGACGCTCGCGAGGCTTATTTATGTGTGTATATGTGTAATTGTGCAGTTAGTATAAATATGAGTTTCATACAAGAGCTGTTCAGGTTATTACGGCAGCTAAGCGACCTGATTCCCATAGTGGTTACCCCGGAATTTTTCGATACGACCACAGTACGCGCGTTTCTCATCTTCCCTCCTGCCACCGTTACACACCGATGAATCACCACGTGATTTGTAAGCCGGAGCTCGCCATGAGTTTGTCTACAATTTCATTCATGGACGAATTGCCGGTAATTCAGCCATCGATGGCTCCGACTACAGTGTTAAACCCATGTGCACAACATAACCCCACTAGTACGGTCCATGCACCGTGGCCCACACAAGTTGCAGTGCATCCAAATGCGTGGCAGTTTCCGGACTTCATACCACAGGTGAAACAAGAACTTCACTCACCACAGTGCTCAGCAACGTCCCTTATGAATATGTTACATACCAGCCCGACACACGACCAGGTACTTTCGCCCGAAGTGCATGCTGCTACCTTCCCGACATACCAACAGCCTGCGACCGCTTTTGCAGCAGCCAGGACACCCGTGCTGCGCCTACTGTGTTTGCTCCCGCACCATGTGTGTCAGAGGCCTAATTGTGCTACAGTACAGACACTCGACCCTATACCAGTTTCCAGGCCTCTGCTGCCCCCCCCCCCCCCACCCATCGCCATCTTCCCACAACGCCACAGCAGCCACCTGTAGGGCAGTTTCCGAAGCTGCCACAACTACAGAAGGAGAACGCTGTATCATGGTTTGTGTTAGTGGACAATATTCTGGACATTCACGGAGTGTGGGGAGATGACACACATTGCATTTGTTTAATTACCCACCTCCACAACGAACTGGACCTGGTCAGTGACCTATTGCTCTCGCCACCAAGCCAGCACAAATATGCCATCACAAGAGCTCGCATCATTGAGCGCTTATCGTGCCCTCCAGCAGAAGCCATCCACTACATAATTCACGATGTGCCAATAGGGGACCGTACGCCTTCAGAACTTTGCCGCCATTTAAGGGCCCAGGTGGGCAATGAGCAACTCCCCGACCTCACACTCTGGGCGTTGTGGCTTCTTAAATTACCGCCAGACCTCCAACTACACCTGTTGGCTTACCAAAACGCCGCTCTGGAGGAAAAACTATGACTGGCGGACCAGGCATATTCCATCATCAAACATCACCAGGTCACGTCCTCCAGTTTTTCCGACACTCCGAATGTTGGCGACACTGCCGTCACGTCTACTACGTTTCACCGGCCAGCAGAAGCTGGGCGCGCAGCTCACAGCAACAGCCGATGGAGTCCCGTGGTGGCCAGACGGCCGTACTTGTTACGATTCCTCAACCAGATACCCCGCCCACCTCCACGCGGGCGAAACAGAACATGCTACGTGACGTTGCCGGCTCGCCGGCCCAGGCACAACATGCAGCATACCCACTATGCTGGTATCATATCACGTTTGGTGACGCTGCACATTCTTGTCGCGCACCCTGCAACTATCCAAACGGGAAGCGCGAGTCAGAATAGGCACCACGGCTCGCACCAGCAGTTTAGTGTGCCAAAAACATTATCGACTGACCACCCTCGCTGCCCACCATGCCAGCAGACTGCACATCCACGACAGGACGAGCACACTCTATTTCCTCGTGGACACGGGTGCTAATGCTAGCGTCATTCCTAAGTCGAGTGCCCCATCTTCGACATTGACACCCACCGTGCCACTGCAAGCAGCCAACAATTCCACAATTCGCGTCCACGGTTCAGCCAAACTCCAACTAAATCTCTCGCCTCATTTAACCTGCACATGGACATTTTGCGTCGCGGATGTCGACTGCCCCGTTATCGGTATGGATTTCCTGCATAACTTCGGGCTCTCGCCAGACCTCGACGCAACAGCCCTCCTGCATCACACTTCTGGCAACAGGATACCAGGGATTTTCGCCACCTTCCCCCCACCCCCTGCCACACACTGTGATACCTTGCCCACCATGACAGCTGAACACGCCCATCTCACGACAGAGCTCTCCACCGCTCGGTCGCGCCTGACAACCCAGTGCCTTGAGATCACCGACCTTCACGCCAAAAACGCGTGCCTGCAACAGTTGATCACCGCCACATCAGCCGAACTGTCACGCACACGGGAGGCAGCAGGGGATGCTTCCGCACCGTGGGGATACACCCACGAGAACTCCACCGAGGCGCAGATACCTCTGCAACGATGCATTTTCCCGCAGGTTAGTGACATTCCTACCTCTAATGTAGTGCGTGTTACCCCACCTAGTCCCAGTGTGGTTCCCCAGGGTGTCCCGCAGGTGATAGGCGCGATTACTAACGGTACCTGTCACCGTTTGAACACCACGGAAGGCCCCCCAGTACACAACAAGGCTTGACCCCTTAATTCCACCAAATTACAGCATTCAAAAACCGCTGTACAGGAGCTGTTAGATTCAGGTATTGTCCGTCCATCCAACAGCAATTGGTCCTCGCCGATCCATCTGGTGCCCAAGAAGGATGGTTCATTTCGTTTGTGTGGCGACTACCGACAGTTGAACGCCAGAACGATTTTAGACAATTACCTTATACCAAACATACAAGATTTCGCCCAACAAGTCCATGGTGCACGCTTTTTCAGTGTACTTGATTGCCGAAAAGCGTACCATCAGATCCCCATGTACCAGTACGACATCCCTAAAACAGGAATTATCACCCCTTTTGGACTGTACGAATACTGTTACATGCCGTACGGCCTCAAAAACGCTGCACAGACTTGACAACAGTTTATCGGCTTCATCCTTTTCTCACTCCCATACTGTTACGCGTATTTGGACGACATCCTCATTTCATCAACTACCCTCAAGGAACACGAACAGCACCTATCTACAGTTCTTAGTATTCTCGCCGAGAATGGAGTCCAAATCAACGATGATAAATCTCAGTTGCGGTCTGCTAGTGTGACATTTTTGGGCTATACTGTTTCCGCAGAAGGGACCCGCCCCACGTCAGACAGAGTCGCTATTATACGCGACCTCCCCCTGCCTGAGACTTACCGCGACCTACGTCGTTTTTTAGGGGTGATAAATTTTTTCGGCGGCACATCCCACACACCGCATCCCTACAGGCTCTGTTAACCAATGCACTCATCAGAAAGAATACTTCAGGGCTTCCCAAGGTCCAGTGGGGTGACAACATGCGACGCACGTTTGTCGCACTAAAAACGGCACTAGCGAACGCTGTCACGCTCGCACACCCCGTATCTGACGCCCCAATATCAATCACAGCTGATGCAAGCGACGCTACTATCGGCGCTGTGCTCCTGCAGCAGGTGGCAGGCTCCACACAACCACTACGTTCCTTCTCGCGGAAGTTGTCAGCCTCCCAGCGTAAGTGGTCCACTTTCGACCGAGAACTCTTTGCTATTTACGAGGCAGTTCGGCATTTCCGAGAGGACATTGAGGGTAGGTCAGTGACCATATATACAGACCACAAACTGTTGGCAGACGCTGTGCATAATCCCACAACCGACCTTCCCCCCACCACCGTTTCAGACACATGGACCTAATGTGTCAATTCACAACAGACGTCCATTATATCAAGGGTGCGGACAACGTTGTTGCTGACTACATGTCATGGGTCGGTATGTTTCGTTTTCCTGGGACTTCGACGACCTAGCTGCCCAGCAACAAGCGGATGACGACATTCAACAGTTACTGAATAGCGAGTCCACCTCGCTCTCAATTGAGCCCCGCCGAAATCCAGGTTCGGCCTTACCAGTCCTCTGTGACGTCTCCACAGGTACTGCCCGCCCCCTAGTACCGGCCGCCTTGCGTCGTAAGTTATTTACCGCTATCCACGACCTAGCGCATCCCAGTATTCGGGCTACCACATGCCTCATAACAGAGTGATTCGTATGGACTGGGGTTAGAGCAGACTGCAAAAACTGGACACGGGCATGCATACCTTGCCAACGCGCTAAGGTCGGCCGTCACGCGCACCAACCATTGGGCTTGTTTGAGGTAGCGAAAGGCAGGTTCCGTCACGTCCATCTTGACCTGGTCAGACCGTTCCCTCCTTCCGAGGGTTTCCGATACATTTTATCAATCATCGACCGTATTAGTCGGTAGATGGAGGCGATTCCAATAACAGACATTACCGCTGACTCTGTCGCAATGGCCTTCATCGCCTCCTGGATCGCGTGGTTGGGTTGCCCATCTTCGGTCACGACGGACCAAGCACGACAATTTGAAGCTGTGCTCTTTGGCAAATTATGTGATCTATGCGGTGCAAACAAATTACGTACAACCGCCTACCACCCACAAAGCAATAGGATGGTCGAGCGCTGGCACAGCACATTAAAAGCAATGCTGATGTGCCACAACAGAGTCCGAAGCCCTCCCCTGGGTACTACTAGGTGTCCGTTTGGCTTACAAAGATGATTTGCAAGCCTCCCTAGCGGAACTGTTGTATGGGGAACCCCTCGTCCTCCCAGCATAATTCATCGAGGATTCCAATCCTCCCCCGCAGTCAGAACTTCCGACACTTATAGAACGCATTCAACACTTCGCCGCAAATGTACGCCCCCCCCCCCCCCCGCCCCCATGAGCACACACGGTCCCTCATGTCTTTGTGCACAAAGACCTACACATTTGCGATTACGTGATGTGCGATGATACGGTACAACCTGCACTACATCCGCCCTACTTGGGCCCACACAAAGTGATAAGCCGCTCGCCGCAGACCTTTGACATTCTGTGCAACGGTAGAATACAACAGTGTCCGTCTCGCGCTTTAAACCAGCTTGGCACCTCAACGACAAGGCAACTTCAGAATACAACTTCAACCCCGACCACACTATCTTGCTACCTTCCATCTCTAATTCCTCAAACGCTCCAAACCCCCCCCTCTGGTACCCGTGATGCGTGTGACGATGCGTGTGATGATGCATGTGACACCAGTGGTTCGTGTCACCTTTTCCGGTCGAGGACCTGTCTCTGCAGCTACGAGATGGGACACTGTTCACCCTGCACGACCCCCCCGCACATTGGACGATTCGGCCGCCCAGGTTACACTCTTATGCACGTTTGCGGCACCGACAGATGCGGAGGAGGCGGCAATCACCGCTTTGATGATCGACGAGGACGGCCACCTCTGCATTTGCGTACCACTCATAGCACACCACGCCCTCGCATTGCTGGGCCGCTTGATCCCAGTTTCCCATTTCGGGCGCCCGCTACGCCCACCGCCATGGCATTGCGACTTCATCACAACAGACCGATCACCACGCCAACCTACACCTCCTCTCACCGTGCTCCACACTGGAAAGGGGGGCTCTGTGGCGGTCATCGACCACCGAAATAGAGGAGAGTGGTATATCTGTGCACTCACACGCTCTTAGGATGCGGGTCTTGGCGCGCGCCTTTGTGCAGTGTGGTTTTACGTGGTGTTCAGGTTATTACGGCGGCTAAGCGACCTGATTCCCATAAAGACCCTCTATATGTTGCCAATATGTTCAATGACTACTACATCAACACTCCTCAAAATCTTCTCAAGCAGTGGCTAACATGTTTAATGTTTTCTCATTAAACTAAATGGAAATAACTGATAGGTGTTACTGTAAGGATTTTATAAATTTGTGTTTCAGTATTTGAGTTTGTCGAATGTACTTTTGGATAAAAGTAATATTTCATTACATTTGAATTAAAAATCATCATTATTACATTCAAAGCACACAACCAAAGTTTAATCAGCCATATAGCGTGGCTACAATTTGTCTTCAAGGAGTTTATCTACTTCACATGTACAGTGCCAGAAAAAGATTGGTGCACCTGAAAAGACAAAGTGGATTTTGATCTGATGACAGCATAAACTGGCTGGGGATAGTAGATGTACTGATAACGGTTTCAGCAGCATCTGCCAGCATAGAGCGTAGTGACATAGTCTGCCCTTTAACACAGAATGGTCACAGACAGAAGGCTCAGTGCGGTGCAAGGATTTGAAGCAAGCAGGTAACCTTGCATGCCATGGAGATGCATTCATGCTGCCTACAGCCAACTATGTGAGTCTGAAAGGGGCCAGATTTAGCCCTCCGAGTGGCGGGATGGTCCTGTCGGAGAATTGCCACACACATTGGATGTACTGCATTAGCTGTGCAACAGTTCTGGTACCAATGGTCACATGAGCATTCTCACACTCATAGACGATGTTCTGCATGCCCACGCAGCACAGACACCCACCAGGATCATCATATTGTAAGGACAGCAGTGCCAGACCCTACACTTAACACAGCAGGGATAAGACGGCTTGTGAACTCAGACTTATCTACATGAATTTTTGTGACCTGGTTATTATAACTGGGACTAGGACACACACACACCTCTAGCCAGTCTTCCACTGATGTTACACCAATGGAGCACACACCTCTATTGGTGCTGTCAAAGATCCAATTGGAAGATGGATGCCTGCAGGTAAGTGATAGTCGTTTGTGTGTTTGATGTAGATTTTCAAAGTGCCATCTCATAGGTGCATTCGTCCAACACACACTGGATGTACCCCAGGACTTATGATCTGAAGTGCAATAAGCTATAACTCTTGTTCAACTTTGGTGTTTTTGGAGGCGATGTTAACAAGCGCTCAGCACATGCAGAATGTTGTTATACCTGTTCTTTTGCCAGTCTTGCAACAGGAAGGGGATATGTTGTTCAAATGTGATAATGCTCGCCCATACACTGCCCGTGAAACTCAATGTACTCTACAAGACATTCAGCAACGTCCCTCTTCAACACAGTCTCCGGATTTGTCTCCAGTCGAGCATGTGTGGGATACAATGGGATGAGAGATGACTCATGCAACTAGTCAATCAACAAGTCTTACAGAACTACGTATACAGCTCAAGGAGGCACGGCATAACGTGTCCCATGAAAGATTAGCGTATGTAAGCCACTCTCCATGATCTTTTGCTCTGCCTTCAGTAGAAAAGAGAAACGTGGTGGTGGGTTAGCTATCTTTGCAGCCAGTGGTAGTAATAATAGTGTAATAGATGTAAGTGCTTTCAGCATTGAGGGTGTATAGAACCAGCATCAATTAATTGTAAGTGGGGGAAAGACAACTTAATTATTATAGGCCTATACAGACCTTGTAACGTGGGAAATACATATCCTTCTATATCCATCTATTGTATTATAGATTTTTCCTTTTTTTGTTACCTGAAGATATGACATTTTTGTGTCTTTATATATCGTAATTGTTTTACTATTTGTGTATATATATATACATTTATGTCGATATATAATTGGTTTGTTTTGTAAATACTATTTGTATTTTTACGCTGGGTCTTGCCTAGGGAAAACTATGCCATCGAACGAATACATCGATAGGTCGTGTGGAGAACCAAAGTGTTAAGGATCTTTGGTAGTGTGAACTCTGCCGCATGGAGTGCGGGCAGAGCAGAAAGAGTCTGGCGGGAGTAGGGCAGTGGAGCAGGTGTGTTGTGTGATGCTCCCGCGAGTTGCCGCGCTTTTGGGGTTTGGCAGCATGTAATTGCGCTCGACTTGCTAGCTTAGTTTCTGACATGGTGTCTTGGATGGGAAGCATTAGCTGGCGCACATCAAGAGCCCATTCCGCCTGGTGACCGTGTCGAGAAGAAGGCCCCCCCAACATCCAGCGACTGTCGCCACCTCCCCGATCGACGACTGCAAACCTTCAATCAACCAACAAGGAATACTAAAAGCACGCAAAGTTTTAGAACTGTATGGCAGACCTCAGCTTTTAAAACTGTTGCATCACAAAAATACAGCAACTTAGCATGAACATTTGTTGCTCATTGTCCCAATTGCATTACCAAGCAGGGTCCCTTCCTTTTCTGGAATGAACCCGAGTGTCGTTGAAATTTAAACGCCATCATTAAAGTAATATCATTCCATTTCACTGCTATAATTTCAAAGTTCAGTTAAAGTATTCATAATTGGCTACAATATTTTGATTACACAAGCACAAATTAAGAGTGCGAGTTTTGTTACCATATTTTAGCTTACCTGTGACTGCAGCTCAGCTTGGTTCGTACTAAATTTTACTTGTGTTAATCAGAATCATTTAATTCAAGTTAAAAGTTAAATCTCTTATTTCTAAATTGCGTAGATTCAAGTAGCTTTAGAAATGATTGTTGAGGTAGCGCAAGACTAACCTTATTTTATTGAATTTTGTAGTGCTTCAGAAACAAAGTTCACTATTAATTTCAGTCACTAAATTAACTTTCAATTTTCTGATTTTAATAATTCTTTTGCTAAATTAAGTCAGAGTGTAGAGAAATTTATTACTTCTGACAAACATTCAGTTTTCACACAACACATGTCAACCTTCAGTTGCCACGCTTTTAGTGCTAATTATATGTGCATTAATCTTTCATTTTCAGTTATTATAGTAGTTGTCCATAGGACTGGCGACCATAATTTTCCCCAAATCTCAAATATCTAATTAATGCCAATTAATTGTTAATGTAACGACTGCACATTTCTTTATTAATTTTATCCTTTTCTCAAAATTAATTTCCACCAATTTCATTTGCATTTTTCTTTTTTCATTTAAATGTAACCCTTTCCTCCCTCTTTACTGACAAATTAATTTCGGTGACAATTGCTTTTCCCAAATTTCCATTAGGTGTACGCGGTTTAATTTTTCACTGTCATTAAGGTCGATAAGTGAGGGGGAGGTTACAACCTCCATGTGGTAGCCTAGATAGTTTCTTTGATGTTCTTAATGACCTGCTGTTGACATTGACAGTAAACACTGGAATAAAAATGGCTGGGTTGACATAATACTAACTGGAGATATAAACATTGACTTGCTGTCCAGTGACTCTGTATCTAAAAAACTAATGCTAATACTAGCTCAATTTAACTTAACATTTCTGATAAACGAGCCCACTAGAGAGGTCAATAGTGTAAAATCATGCATTGACAACATTATAACTAGCATGTCTTACTTTACATGCAGTGCATCAGTTCTGAAGCTTGCCATTTCTGACTATCATGCAATACAGGTATTGATAGAAGCTGAAAATCTTCATGTCAATAGAAAAGAGAAACAATATGTGAGAAAAAGAATCACCAATGACGACAATGTTAAAGATTTCAACAGTTTGCTGAAAAGATTACAATGGGGTGAAAAAAACAGCATTACTTTCTGTGATTTTTCATCAGATTTTTATTATTGCATCAATGACCTTTACAGTAAATGACTGCAAAAAGAGACAAAAAGATAACTGGATAAATCATGAAGTAAAAACAGCAAGAGAGAAACTTAGACTTTTCCAATATGCAATGATAAATAATAACATTAATAATAGACTAAATGTAGAATTTAAGAACTATGAGGATTACTACAAAGATCTTCTGCTAGAAACTAAAATGTTAAGAAACTCTACTAACACTGGTTTAGCTGTTTGGAAAGTAATAAATAGCTTTAGGGATAAGGATAGATCAACAAGTGATTTTACTATAAACCATAAGGGGCATATCATGAAATGTCAATGTCAGATTGCAAATGTTTTTAATGAGTACTATTCTTTTGTTGGAAAATCTGTCAATGAGCATTTCAAGAATCTTCAGCATAGATGTAAGGGCATTCCAATCAAACAAAGCATGTACTTGGCCCCATCCAATAGCAAGGAAGTCAAAAACATAGTAATGTCATTAAAAAATACAAAATCAGCATGCTATGATGGATTGTCTGTCAGTACACTGAAAAGATGCATAGACAACATATCTGATGCCATGGCCACAGCAGTAAATGACGTAATTGCATCAGGCTGTTTCCTAGATAGTCTAAAGATAGCACAAGTAATCCCGATTTACAAGAAAGGTGATAAATCTAAAATTGAAAACTACCGCCCCATCTCAATCTTACCTGCAATTTATAATGTAGTTGACAAAGTTATTTATACTAGACTAATGACATTCCTGAGTCAACACAATTTAATATTTGAAAATCAGAATGGCTTTATGAAAAACAAGTCAACTTCAGTAGCAGCAGCACAATTAATAGACAAAATAATAACGGCCATAGAGAACAAGGAGTATGTAACTGGAGTGTTTCTTGATCTAGAAAAAGCTTTTGATTGTGTCAACATCACCATATTACTTGACAAGCAGTGGAACCTAGGTATCAGAGGAACTGGCTATGAGCTAATAAAATCGTATACGAGCAATAGAAAACAATTTGTCTTGCTTAAAACAAACAGTGGGTTGTACAAATCTAAAATTACTGATATCAAATATGGAGAGCCTCAAGGTTCTGTCTTTTTCTTTTCTTGATCTATGTTAATGATATACAATATTGTTCTCCTAACTGTAAAAAAAATATTTTATGCAGATGACACGTCAATAGTGTGACAAGCTGTGGAACCTGGGTATCAGAGGAACTGGCTATGAGCTAATAAAATCGTATATGAGCAATAGAAAACAATTTGTCCTGCTTAAAACAAACAGGGGGTCGTACAAATCTAAAATTACTGACATCAAATATGGAGAGCCTCAAGGTTCTGTCTTGGGACACCTTCTTTTCTTGATTTATGTTAATGATATACAATTTTGTTCTCCTAACTGTAACAAAATATTGTATGCAGATGACACGTCAATAGTGTGTAAACACAAAGACTATGAGTGTCTGGAGGGCACATGCAACAGTGTAACTAATGAAATAGTCAAGTATTTTAATGAAAGCCATCTAAATGTAAGTGCATCAAAGACTGCATTGATGGACTTTAACACAAGGAAACAAATAGAATTTGACATGAAATTATTCATAAGAAATCACATTGTAAAAAAGGAAAAATGGACAAAGTTATTGGGAATTACAATCCAGGACAACCCCAAATGGGACATGCATATCGATTCCTTAGCATGTAAGCTGTCAAAGAATGTGTTTGTTATAAATATGATTAGCAAATATTGTACGGATATGTGTGTACTAAAAACTGCTTATCATACCGTATTCTCATCAAATTTGAACTATGCTGTAGAAATATGGGGTGCACCAACTCAAGCCAACCTAAGCACATTATTAATACTACAGAAAAAAGTTATCAGAATTATCTGTGGTGCCAAACCTCGAGAATCATGTCAGAATCTGTTCCCAAAATTAGGTGTGCTTACCATTATAGGTGTATACATATTGAAAGTTATACTGCTACTGAAAACAATAAATCCAAATTTCAACTGTGACCTGCACCAGTGCGATACAAGGCAAAAGTTCAGATACCATGTAAATAGCCACAGAACAGCTTTATATGAAAAAAAAAATGCACTTAATGATGGGCCGAAGCTAGCCAAAAAGTCTCACAACCCTTCCTACTAACAAATTAAAAGATCAGCTAAAAAGAATTCTAATTGAAAATCCTTTTTATTCCCTAGACGAGTATTATATCTGTATGAAAAGTATGTCAAGCTCATAGTTTTAAGTAACCTACAACTAATATAAAGTTTATATCAACAATATTTGTAATATTGTGATTGTATACCACCAAATGTAAAATGCATCAAAATGTAAAATTTATTAATATAAACAAATCTTTAGTTTGTAATTTATAAAATGATGTATTCAGAAGAACAATCTGTATGATGTCCTGAAACTGTATTATTTCTAGGGATTGTATTTGATTATTCTATGTTGAATAAATATTATTATTATTATTATTATTATTATTATTATTATTATTATTATTATTATTATTAGATTCGCCATCTGTAGGATTGACTGGATGCCAGAATTAGTGCCTGTGTTGCAGCCTGTGGAGGTCACACGTTGTTCTAATATGAGTGTTTCAATGCGGGTCAGTTACCTGTTACCTTAGAACTGCTTGTGCTATTGATCTGTAAATGTAATAATTTCATGTACTCCATATGCACTGTTTGCAACAATAAGATTGCAAACCTCTAAAAGGGCGTACTAATTTTTCTTCTGGCAGTGTGCAGCTTGACTTAGTATCAGGTTCTCCGGTTCGATAAGGTATCGCTCTATGCAGTATGTGTCACCTCTTTATGTTACATTTCAGGTTGATAGAGAGAAATAACTATGGGATAAATAATTTTATCAATCTAAATTAGTTCAGTAGGTGAACTCTTCAAGTAACAACATGGTTAAACCAAGCCTAAAGCACACAGTATAAAAACCATATGGCACAGCAGATAACTGCAGATAGCAGCTCGAACATTCTACACATTAAGTGCTCACCAAATAAATGCAACTAACACTCAGAAATCCCATGTTGCCTATGATTTTTGTAGATACTAAACAGTAGACAAGTAGTGGTACAGAATACCCTCTGGCAAGCGCAACGCCTTCTTCTGCCAAACCCAGATGAGCTGCACCTTGGGCATCTAAGTTGACAGAATAACAATTCACATTCAAACTCAAAAGGATATTCAATTCTGAAAGTTGCTCATACTGTTCATGTCCTACATCAATTCCTACATTTGTCCCTGGGTGATCATTCTGCAAGTATCAATGGTAAATCACTGAGAGTGAGTTTATGTGGATTACCGTTAAATTGATGTGGCAGAGAGAGTACCTGCCCCTGTTGGGATGCAAAGCAGGTGGTTACTTAACCACGAGCAAAGTGGTTATTTTGCACTTTTGCTTTCATATCCCTCCCTAAAAGTTCTTTCCAAAACAGGATCCTTGATCACTTATGAGACAGGTTGCCTACAATCATTATATCCACAGACCTACCTCACAGGCCTACCTCCTGTGAGTAAAATGAATGTTATCAGCAGCAGTACTCCAATTCCTTTAATGGTGTCATGATCAGTTTCCTTGGGGAGGTTGTCACTGATGGACAAAGGTTGGATATCAGAAAGTTAATCAGGTAGGCAAGCATTAATTTTTCATGGGTGGACATATGCACCTCATGCACAGTGGAACTGAAAGCAAAATTAAGCCAGTTGATGGATTTATCTCAGTTATTCGTAGCTTGCCTATGATAAGTAATCTGCACTGATTGAATGTTCTGATTAACACATTTGGCAAATGATGGATGAGGATAGCACAAGATCATGGTGGTAGTGCAATATGACACTTCTGAAACAAAATTTCTTAAATTCTCTAGAAGTAAAGGTAGGTGCATCATCACTAATGTCTTGAGAGTGCCAAAGTAAGAAAATATTTATCAAGATGCTGAACTGTCAAACCCTACTATGACAAGCCATACAATTAGAGTGAACAAAAATATACTTATTGCCAATTTTGGTGCATGGAAGTGGCCACAAACAATCCATAAATTATGTCAATGGGCTTCTCTTCCTGTCTAGGTTACAGAAAACAATGAGGCAAGTCCCCTAACGTTTCATTGCAACTCTTCATTTTCCGTCCCCTGCTTTATAACAGTATTAATTTCATGTAAATCTAATGAACTTGTATCCAAAATAAATGAGACTGCAAGGGACAACTATCTTGAAGCAAGTAAATACCGTATTATGTTGTACACTGGTAAGAGACCCAAGACAAACAACGATAGTTTGATTTACCTTGCCAGGTATAGTGGGGATTAGCTGCAGCAGACGCCACAGAGATGCTGTGCTAATTCACTAACTCTGACTACTTCTACCAGCTGGCTGTGTATTTGTGATTCATAAACTAATTGGTCTTTCTTGAGGTGTCCAATTCCAACTGCCTCCTTTGCAATCATGATTGATAACAGAATTATCTAGAAACAAAAAGACACTGGAAAATACACAGTACACAAAAAACTTACAAAATAAATGTCACTTTTATGCCATTTGTGGTATAACGGTTCACTCATCCCTCAGCCAAACTCTGATAGAATTAAAACATCTTAGCAAGTGCGGAGTTGGGAGTTACAAGGCGTCAGGTCACAAAAAAAACGTAACATCTCAATTGGAAAAGACAAATTTATTTTAAAATTACTCCAGTCTTGTCGCTGCATAGGGCCTCAGCCACCCCAGTAATTCTATTTCAACAAACATTAAATAAAGCACAGTATGAGCTCAAATATTAATAGAACAGATGGAAAAATGTTTCAATTAACAACTGCTCAATAATAACAAATCCAGCATCAATAAACATCAGATCAGAACCAGCAATGAGCCACTATAAAAACACTACGAAATAAGTGAGCAATGGTAAAAATGTATAAATAAAATTTGACAAAGGTGAAACTTTTGATGAAGCACTTGGAAAACGATCCCGTTTTAATAAAAGGCCAGAGGGAAACATCATCGCACGAAGATTCTATCAAAATAGATTCCTTGATTATGTATCAATTGAGCCTAACAATATTTCAAAATATGTTTGTCGACAATTTGACTTAACAGGGGCCTGAATTTTTAAATGCCAGCGAAGTATGTTTTCCTGTGACGGTCGTAAAAAATGTTACCAGTGATTGTTTGTGCAACAGTTCCGATTATGAATCGCGTCACGTTATTCAAACCGATTTCCCTCGGAAACGGCTGAGCGTTGGCACCCAAAAGCGGTGATGGGCGGGAGGGGGTCTTTAGTCTACTTAAAACGAGTCCTTCCTTATCCTGAAAAGGCTTTAAAATCCGTGACCCCAAGTTGAGACTGTCTCCTTGTGTGGGAGAGCTCATGCGCATCGCCATTGCGCAGCAGAGAGAACGTCTGCCTCCGGCGGGATGTGACAGAGTGGTTACTTTTAGCTAAGGGCAAAGTGATTGTATCGCACGTTTACTGTTATATCGAAATTGCAGGCATAAGTAATTCAGTGTTGTGTACACCATTTCTAAATTTTTTAAGACCGGTTTACAGCCAGTAAACAAAACACCGAGAAAAACAGCAATGAAACCAAAGAGGCAAATCCAGATTAACAAATTACAGCTGGTAGATATTTCTCCTTCTTCTCACAAATAAACAACATTCACATGCTATTGTTTTGCCTGTACAATTGTAGTGTTGCATACCTATCGGGCGTCACCTCATTTCGTTCGTTTTGCGATCAGTGTTTCACTAGATTCCCCCAGAAACCGGAGATGCTGTATATTCTAGGAACTGAATGGGGATATGTAAAGGGCCATGCAAAACAAGGAAAGTTTGTATGGGACCAGTGTTCTTCAGCATGTGGCGTCGTACAGAAATGCGGGATTTGTAAAATGGGAACATCAAAAACTAGAAGGAATCCACGTGTAAGTACTGCGGAACCATATAGCATAACGCACTGGTTACTCGTCTATGAGATCACCTTCAGAAGTCTAGACTCCGTCCACAACCTAGCAGATGTGTGGCTCTGGAGTCGTTACAACGATCAGCAAAAATTTCGAGGTCCACTTCTCAAACAACTGGTGTAACGTCGATGTCTACTACCTCTGCGACTTCACCTGATGAGCAATCTAGTCTCTCGAGCGTCACATCATCAGTTTCATCAGGCACTCTTACAATTTGTGAGAGAGATTCAGGCAAAGTCGCCACTAGAGTTGTTTACACTTCAGGAGCTCTTTATCAATGCTGGAGACCCAATACTGGAGGAAAGCTTTTCATTTAATTCGTCCTAGCTACGAGGCGAATAACCACCATGCTATTGCGACAACGTTGCTCAACGCTGAATATCGAAGCGTTCATGTTGTTGTCACACACAAGATAAACGATCAAATGCCCTCGCTTTAATTTCTGGTAGATGGACAAATGTTTCCAGACAAAAAATTATTAATTTTGTTGTCACGATACCAGCACCACTTTTCTTCAAGAGAATTCATCCTGATGGGTGCAGAGAAACAGGAAAACTTATCGCCTCAAGCCTTATCACAGTAGTTCAAGAGATAGGGGACGACATGTTCGCGACGGTGACAGTGCAAGAAATATCTGGGCTGCCTGGAGAATGGTGGAAGAAAAATACATGTGTAGAATGTGCTGCTCATATCAGTCTCCTCATCAAAGACATCATGGCTGTACCAGTAGTACAGGGACTATTGCATCTCGGTAAGAAAATAATAAAAGCATTCAAATTCATTGATGTACCTCATGCTCTGTTAGAACCGAAGCAGAAAGAAAAATCTGGGAATTAGGTTGTAACTTTGAGACCTTCCTCACCAACTCCAGTTTTGAGAGTCTGATTAAAAAAAGAAGAGATCACCTAGAATCCATTGTTCCCCCTTCAGTTCGTTTCGATACCACAGTAAGACGTTTCCAGAACGAAACTGTCACTCTGCAGGGGAGCAAGAGACGAGATACTGGCGGAAGTAAAGCTGTGAGAACGTGTCGCGTCGTGCTTGGTTACCTCTGTTGGAACAGTACTTGCCCGGAAAGGTAAAGGCGCCATATTCGAGTCTCGGTTCGGCACACAGTTTTAATCTGCCAGCAAGTTTCGTATCAGCGTACACTCCGCCGTGGAGCGAAAATTTCGTTCTGGAAACATCACCCAGGCTGTGGATAAGCCATGTCTCCGCAATATCCTTTCTTCCAGGAGTACTAGTCCCACAAGTTTCACAGGAGAACTTCTGTGAAGTTTCGAGGGTAAAACTGCAGTAAAGGTGGACCTTTTAAAAAACAATAGCTCAGTGCTATCTCCAAAAGACCAACTATGTGTTATATCTGCAATTACAAACAGATCAAAATCCACCTGCAAGTCTATCTATGCTGTATGAAATCTGTTAGATCCCTGGTATAAACGCACTATTCCGAATGCTGAATATGAAAACCACACATTGGAGTTTGTCAGCTCCTTGTGTCGATTGTTGCTATATGAGAAAGGACGTACGCTAGCTAATGTCGCTGAAATTGCGGTGGTTTCTTCTCTTTAGATGGTGTGTGGGCTGCTGCGGAAAATGGTTCTCCTTTTACCTGGTGGAAGGATTGCGTAACAGTCAGTCGCTGAGCTATCTCGCCTGCAAACTTCTCAGTGTACTACCAACAGCTGTAAGCGAGTGAAGTGGTCGGTGCATGAAAGGATCCAAAGTAAAATTAGAAACAGGTTTTCTCCAGCAACAACCGAAAGGCTGCGTTGCGCAACAGTACTGAAGGGCCACTTTCCGGAATCATTTAATTTCTGTGACAGTCTCCGCTGCGCAAAGAATTAAAGTATCGCGTCTTTGAAACTTTGGCATTTTCCTCCACTGCTGCGAGTCGTTTGAAATTTATCTCAAAGATGTCTACAACCTTCCTCCGTAGTACTCACACAAGGCTCGGCGATACTTCAAACAGCAAGGCTTCGACACATGCGAAAAAAAGGCTACAACTCAGAAGTTCATGTGAGTTGCAAGGTGGGTTAATGATATCACATTGGCACCAAATTTCATCAAAATCCTGCCCAACGCTACCGTGGATGTGTCACGCGATGAGAAGGTCGACAGAGCCCCTCGTATCTAAATTTCACTCTTTCTTTTGACGTCTTTGCGATGGAGGTCAGAAACGCGGCACCCAGCACTGAAATACCGCGATTTTCTTATGGGTGGCCCAGGAAAACATTTCAGATATACCGCCGCTAAGAACCGAAACGACCTCACGGGGTGGCATAATGGGGCGTCAGTGAAAACACCCCTGAGGCGTTGCTTCCCAAACATTTCACCATCAGAAACAACAGTTCGGAATGTGATGAGCAACAGGAAGATGTTCTTGACAACCTTTGACCTTGCTGACGCCCTTGGATGATTCAACGCTTCTCTCAGGCCATGTTGGGGCTGCATCCCTACTGAACGTGATCGCACCCCTCTGGAGTGCAGCCCGACCACAATTTATGCTCTCTTGTACAGGTTGTAAACATTCAAAAACGTTCGACAAAATTTGAACATGATCCGAAGCAGTAAGTGGTACTTACGCTTTTTAATCCTCCTGTGACATGATACATGGGAGTGCAACATCCACATGTGCGAGAATAAAACGGCAAATGATCATTCTAAGACCCTCCATTTCAGCAACACCCTCAGTGCCAGGCATGTAACTTTATTCAGCACTTTGCAAATGCACCTGTCAGAAACGCAGCCTACAACCCCTTCCTTTGCTGCCGAGCTCCTGAATAAACTCCACCCACCTAAGTGTGCAAGTTATGAAAGATGAAGATGGGAGGGGAAGGAGGAGGCGCTTTATCCTCATTGGTTCAGGGGGGAGAGGAGAGGTTTCTCACCGTTTCATTGTACTCACATTAGCTGAGAACGGTTTCCGCCAATTTTATGTCACATGGCCACTGTAGAGATACATCATGACCTAGAATGTAAATCAAAAATTGTTTGGGGGAAGGGGGGGAGGTTATTCTTCCGGGGAGTGGGAGTGACATTGACCTTGAATATAAGTCGCTGAAGTGGATAACCTGACACTGGATGTGTAACATGACACCAGAAGTGATATGATCAGTATCTGGGATTAAACGTCTGCTGACATCCTACTATAGTTCACTGACCGCTGAAGAAAGCTCGACTGCATGCACGAAGATCCACTGTCGAATAGGAACTCTGAAAGAAAACTGTTTTATTCCAGAACGTCATCTGATCGCAGTTTGGGAAAACATAATTTTCGTTGATTAGAAGCTGTTTTCCACAATCAAAGACAGTCTAAAATTGATTAACATATCACGACAGACAAGACGTCGAAAAAAATATGTAGCAGGGACAAGAAGAAATGGACATCTATGGGTTTCCTACTTGGGTTGGATTGCTGGGAGAAGAGCATAAGTACTTCACAGAAATGAGGAAACTCTTGTCAACAGGCAGTACCAGAGGTGCCAACTTAGAAAAAAATAATGGGGGCGTAGGGGGGGGGAGAACTGGTGGTCTTGCCCCAGGAAATTTTTTAAATTTTAGATGAAAAATATTGAGTTTTAAAGTTTTTTTAAGCATTTTAAAGTCATATGATCAACATTAGAACCCCCAAAAACTGGACTCTCGATAACTCGACACTCCAGGAAACTCACAAGCCTGACACATTTTTTGGTTTTGGAAAAGAAACAAAACATAAACATGCATGGTATTTTAGTAGAAAGCTTATTTAATTTACAATAATAATCATGCTTATAGACTATTACAGAGCAGTGAATATATAACTCTGAAAAGACTGAAATTATATTTAAATAAATCTTAAACTATCATTAAAAGAAAAAAACATAAAATATTGCTGTCGCACAGTAATAGCACTTTGATTAATAAGTGAAATAGCTAATTTAAGCTTACTCTGAATAAGACTCAGGGTTCATTAAATAAAAACAATATCTCAAAGTTCATGGTTTAATACAGTTAATAAAATTAATACAGTATGCCTAATACTTTCAGTCAGACAGTACGTAAATAGCGGGTTTTAATTGGGTCTTTCACCCTAAAAATATTTAAGTGTTTGAAAATAACTACAATACAGTACTAAACTAGTACTAATATTTCGAAACTGAAAATTTAACATTATGTATGTATTTAATTCTCTCTTTTATAAAGATTATAACCCTTAACCACAATCGATATTTTCACTAACATAATGGAATCGCGGGTTCAAATGGACCCTTGAATAAAAATTCAACATAATCCCCATGTTGTTGTTGTTGTAGTCTTCAGTCCTGAGACTGGTTTGATGCAGCTCTCCATGCTACTCTATCCTGTGCAAGCTTCTTCATCTCCCAGTACCTACTGCAACCTACATCTTTCTGAATCTGCTTAGTGTATTCATCTCTTGGTCTCCCCCTACGATTTTTACCCTCCACGCTGCCCTCCAATATTAAATTGGTGATCCCTTGATGCCTCAGAATATGTCCTACCAACCGATCCCTTCTTCTGGTCAAGTTGTGCCACAAACTTCTCTTCTCCCCAATCCTATTCAGTACTTCCTCATTAGTTATGTGATCTACCCATCTAATCTTCAGCATTCTTCTGTAGCACCACATTTCGAAAGCTTCTATTCTCTTCTTGTCTAAACTATTTATCGTCCATGTTTCACTTCCATACATGGCTACACTCCATACAAATGCTTTCAGAAATGACTTCCTGACACTTAAATCTATACTCGATGTTAACAAATTTCTCTTCTTCAGAAACGCTTTCCTTGCCATTGCCAGTCTACATTTTATATCCTCTCTACTTCGACCATCATCAGTTATTTTGCTCCCCAAATAGCAAAACTCCTTTACACCTTTAAGTGTCTCATTTCCTAATCTAATACCCTCAACATCACCCGACTTAATTCGACTACATTCCATTATCCTTGTTTTGCTTTTGTTGATGTTCATCTTATATCCTCCCTTCAAGACACCATCCATTCCGTTCAACTGCTCTTCCAAGTCCTTTGCTGTCTCTGACAGAATAACAATGTCATCGGTGAACCTCAACGTTTTTATTTCTTCTCCATGGATTTTAATACCTACTCCGAATTTTTCTTTTGTTTCCTTTACTGCTTGCTCAATATACAGATTGAATAACATCGGGGAGAGGCTACAACCCTGTCTTACTCCCTTCTCAACCACTGCTTCTCTTTCATGTCCCTCGACTCTTATAACTGCCATCTGGTTTCTATACAAATTGTAAATAGCCTTTCGCTCCCTGTATTTTACCCCTGCCATCTTTAGAATTTGAAAGAGAGTATTCCAGTCAACATTGTCAAAAGCTTTCTCTAAGTCTACAAATGCTAGGAACGTAGGTTTGCCTTTCCTTAATCTTCCTTCTAAGATAAGTCGTAAGGTCAGTATTGCCTCACGTGTTCCAGTATTTCTACGGAATCCAAACTGATCTTCCCGAGGTCGGCTTCTACTAGTTTTTCCATTCGTCTGTAAAGAATTCGTGTTAGTATTTTGCAGCTGTGGCTTATTAAACTGATTGTTCGGTAATTTTCACATCTGTCCACACCTGCTTTCTTTGGGATTGGAATTATTATATTCTTCTTGAAGTCCAAGGGTATTTCGCCTGTTTCATACATCTTGCTCACCAGATGGTAGAGTTTTGTCAGGACTGGCTCTCCCAAGGCCGTCAGTAGTTCCAATGGAATGTTGTCTACTCCGGGGGCCTTGTTTCGACTCAGGTCTTTCAGTGCTCTGTCAAACTCTTCACGCAGTATCGTATCTCCCATTTCATCTTCATCTACATTCTCTTCCATTTCCATAATATTGTCCTCAAGTGCATCGCCCTTGTATAGACCCTCTATATACTCCTTCCACCTTTCTGCTTTCCCTTCTTTGCTTAGAACTGGGTTTCCATCTGAGCTCTTGATGTTCATACAAGTGGTTCTCTTATCTCCAAAGGTCTCTTTAATTTTCCTGTAGGCAGCATCTATCTTACCCCTAGTGAGATAAGCCTCCACATCCTTACATTTGTCCTCTAGCCATGCCTGCTTAGCCATTTTGCACTTCCTGTCGATCTCATTTTTGAGACGTTTGTATTCCTTTTTGCCTGCTTCACTTACTGCATTTTTATATTTTCTCCTTTCATCAATTAAATTCAATATTTCTTCTATTACCCAAGGATTTCTACTAGCCCTCTCTTTTTACCTACTTGATCCTCTGCTGCCTTCACTACTTCATCCCTCAAAGCTACCCATTCTTCTTCTACTGTATTTCTTTCCCCCATTCCTGTCAATTGTTCCCTTATGCTCTCCCTGAAACTCTGTACAACCTCTTGTTCTTTCAGTTTATCCAGGTCCCATCTCCTTAAATTCCCACCTTTTTGCAGTTTCTTTCCCATAAAAGATACAATTTATATGTAAATGCGTAATGCTTGTATTAAAATAAGTTTTATTTCAAATATAAATCAACTTTTATTGAGCAAAAATTTTACATAGTGTTATTTTTTTAACTTTAAGTCCCATGTCTCATATTTTCAAGAATTTTTAGTACCTCACTTTGGAATGCTACATGATTACAAAAAAGGCTTAGATTAAAAAACCAAGATATACTATGGAGATTCTCAGAACTTCCCTTTGACATAAATAGGGACTTTTTATGCGATCAATCAGAAATAAAAATAATGAAAATGAAACATTGAAGTGTCCAAATGTTATCTATATCAGTACCTGAACTAAGAATGGCACTTGGTACAGAACACTTTTTTTTGTGTGTCGTTTACAGATGAACTTAAAAAATCTGTCGTATTTTTGTGATAGTTTGCTGTCAGTTTTTGGACCACATAAATAACATCTTCTTCGTTTTCGTGAGGCACTTTGACTATAAGGTGAACTTTCTAGTCGTAGGACATTTTGTGGTTCAACAGCTGCCCCTAGAAAATTATCTATTCTACTTTTCAAATCTACTGAAAATGAAGAATACTCCATCTTTCTTTCTGTGATAAATGGCCTTATCAAATTTAGTCCATTTCTTTTATGTAATGATTACGTTTCATACGTTTTCCAGCATTTGATGCCTTCCATTATATGAATCCATTTGCACTCGCAACATTCAATATTGCTGGAAAAATTACACATGGTCATCGTTGAGTTCTTCTATAGACTGAATAATTGGCGCATTTCTGATCTAATGTATCAATACCACCTTTTTTTCTGCTGTAAAATTCAGTTATCTCAGGTTTTCCACTGTTTTCATTGACAGAATTGTCATGGTGCATTGATGAGATTACCACTACGCTTCGATTCTTTTTTGGCACATAAGATGCCAATGTTTTACCCTTCACGAAACCAAATAACGTAGATCCTACTACCCATTGTTTATAGGCTAAAAATTCTGGTGGTATTTCCCTTTTATTTTTGCGCGTCGTTCAAACGTCAGTCAAACAATTTTCAATCAGTTTGTCAACTAGCTCCACAGAAGACAGCCAGTTATCAGCAGTTACATTTTTGTTTCTTCCAAATGAAGGTTCTGCAAGCTGCTGTACATTCTGTGTTGGAACTGAAAGTTGGGTTGTTTTATTAGTGATTGCTTTGCCCATAGAGATAAAAATATTGTATAAATAGTGTGTTTTAGTGTCGCAAAGGCACATAATCTTGATACCATATTTGGCAGGCTTCGATTTCATATAAACCCTGAAAAAAACATTTCTCTCTAAAAGGGCAAAGCATTTCATCAACTGTCAAATTTTCTAAGTAGCAGTAGTTTTTTTGACAGTTCTGAATGAAATTTCCAAATATTTCTGAGACGAAAGCAGCGCGATCATTAGTTCTTCTTTTGTCCCTAGAATTCACATAATCAAATCTCAAAGCAGATAACAGGAACATAAATCGCCTTACTGACATCGTTATTCTGACTTTATCTCGGTCTGTTCCATCAGTTGCCCATAAACTTTCTACATCTTCATGGTCAGATTTGAATACGCCTGATACTAGCAACAACCAAAGTATGCTTTAATTTCCATAATACTCACACGGTTAGTGTAAGTAGCATTAGTTTTATATTTTTCTGAATATTCTGTTGTTTTCTGATTAGTGTGAGTGCAAATATGTGCGATAATTTCATCTGATATCAGCAACAGCAATGATTAAATTGCTGACATGTTCCGTTTTTCACGAGCTGTACAGATGAGACCAGGCAGGTGAGTGACGATGTTGTGGCTTCTGACTCTGGACCTAGCTGGTGGATGAGTAGACCACATGCATCGATTTTTTTCCTCGAAAATACACTCTACTTGACAGCCAGCTGTCTCTCTCTCTACTGAATCATCTGACGATGAATTACTTGAATAAGAAGATATTTCTTGTTGTGTATTTTCATCGTCACTTATGTTCTCTTCATCACAAGGTTGAAAATCACTTACAGATTCTGTGTCTGAATAATTTTCGTCTAAAAATAGTTTACAGATTTCTTTTTTAGTGAGACTCCGCTGCATTGTGGCAATTAAGTACCTGAAACACCACAAAATAAGTCAGTAGATACTGACTAAAAACATCACGTATCTGGAATATTAGCCATTATTAGGGCTAGAGTGTCTTTAGAAAGGTGCAAATGTCGACCGTCTGACTGGATTACTGAATATGAAGTCGTTGATGACTGATCGGATACCCAATTCATCCAAAACATTTCGTTGGTCATGAAGAACAGCCAAGCTGTTCAATCGCTCCTGTCCCATTGTCGATCGGAGATATGACTTCAGACGTCTAAGGGCGCTAAATGACCATTCTGCTGTTGCTGTCGTGATTGGAACTACTTGGAGAAGGTTAGTGCACTTCAGTACTTCACATAACATTTCTCCTACTGCAGGCTCTTGTGTAATGTACGTTCTTACATCATGCATGTTTTTGAAGACCAGTCATTTTTTATTAGCGATGTCGGCTAATATATTCAAGTGTAATCGCGTTCTCTCAGTGTCTAGGTAATTTCTGAAAAACTCAGTTGATTTTTCCAAATTTGTTTCACCTCTGTTTACTAAAAGCAAGCACTCTTGTTCAACTGCAATGACCTGTTTGAGTCCAGTTGAAATAAACCGCTCAGTAATGCAAGATTGCACCGTTTCACAAACTTCAATGTAAATAGCTTTGTAGAATTCTTTTGCGGTTTTGAAAGTGTGCGGTGAGCTGGCTTCATTGTTTTCATACTTCTTTGGTATACTTCGATTCCGAGGAAGCGAAGGATCATCAACTCGTGAAGGTTTTTCTCAAAAGTGTTCAGAACTATCACGCCTTCAATTCAATATACAAATCAAGCCCTCATATATTTTTTCCAGATCAGCAACAATTAGATGAGGGCATTGAATTTTTTCATTGGCATCCTCTACTTGGTTCATTGCATGGCAATAAAGACGTAAAAACAAATAAGTCTTGAATTGTAACATTGCCTCAAGGTAGCCTGCACATTTGTAGCCTGCCTCTGTTTTGTCCTCTGCAGAAAATGTTTAGAAAAACTCTAGAAGTTCTTCAAAGTTTTTCATTATTGTCAAGTACTGGAAGCTCGCATAGTCCATTGAGTCGGGCAAAGGGGTCGTAGACAAGCTTGGTCGTTGGCACTCTCACAGCGTATGCTTCTGAAAAGTCCCATACTATTGTTGGATTCCCTTACGGTGTTTATAAAGTCCTTGGCTAAAGCCATAATATCCCTCATAGACGTAAGATGGCGAAGACTGTCTACAACTGCCAAGTTTAAACTGTGAGCAATGCAGTGCACATAACGTGCTTTTGGTTGTATATCCAAAACTAAATTTTTTAGTCCTTGGAACTTACCTCTCATATTCGAGGAATCATCATAGCACTGTCCTCTTAAGTTATCCATCGGAAAACCAAGAAGAGCAAAAACGTCTTTTAAAATACTAAACAGAGTTTGCGATTCAGTGTTGGGGGCCACGTATAAGCCAATAAAGTCTTCGTTGATGATTAAGAAATCATCGACATCACGAATACAAAATGACACTTGTTAGTGAATCGAAGAATCACTTGTTTTGTCAACCATAATAGAAAAATTTTCGGTCTTCTTGATCGAAGCCAATACCTTTCTCAACACAGACTTTCCAAGTAGATCAATGATCTCGTTGTGAATATCGTGGGACGTCCATTTATACCCCGAACGCCCTAACCAATCTTTAAACTCAGGTTTGTTATTCTTTCGGAGCTCCAACAATTGAAAAAAAATTGAGTTTACATCTTCGTGTCCTCTAATTGCTAATCCTTGTCAGCATAGAAATTGCACGTTAGTAAAAATTGTCTCAAGTGCTAAACGGACTTTCTTCATATCACTATCTAACTGTTGATTCAATTGGGAGGCCACACTTCGGTTAGTGATAGAATTTAGTTTCAGAACACCTCTGTATGAGTAAACGTATTTTCATGAAGACGGAATTTTTCCGAAGCCTTTCTCCATTTAGAAAACCTTACGAAAGTAAATGCATCTTCTTTTTTTGAAGAAAATTGTAATAGATTTTTAGCATCTGCCTCTTTGCAGGTTTTACAAAAAAACTTTTTCGGTAGATGCTTCTTATTCTAGCCATGTATATTTGATCAACCAAGACTTCTGAAATGATCTTCCCTTACTGGACGGTCCAGGTTTCGGCTGTGAACAGTTCTTGCCTGAAGACGACGAAGCAGTTGACGACACAATAATTGTTGGAGGTTGACCTGCAGTATCATCAACTTCCAAACGCGCCTTTCTGGTAACAGATTTACCCATTGCAGACTTTATTCACAATGCACTAAGAGACTAAAGTAAACGAATAAAATGTAGTCATATAAAATAGTCCACTAGACACTAAAGTCGGAACACTAAACACGTCTGCAGCACGCACAGAACGAAACTATCCAAACTGAATGACTGCGACAGCAGGATGGGCTTTATATAGCTGCGGCGTCGTAATGTCTCGAAGCGTCAAGGCGACGCGAGGCAAAGGGTTCCAGGCGCTTCTGCTCCAGTACTTTTGATGTCGCCGCGGCTGCAGCGCTGGCCCGCCGGCGCCTGACTTGACACGAGGGTTCACGCACCGGGACAAATTGTGAAGTGTGCCCGCAGCACCGTAACACTATCATGATTCGCACCACTCGTTTTCAGTTAACCTGCTTACTCCGGTATTAATTATTTGTTTTAACACATTACTGAATGTATGTCACAAACAAGAAAAATGAAAATTCCAACATAATTTTGTGATTTTACAAAGCATAATATAACTAATAATTTTCTTAAATTATTGGGGGAGGGGGGAAGGCTCCGCCCCCTCCCCCAAACGAATTTTTAAGGGGGCTCGGGCCCCCTCAGGCCCCATGGAGTCGGCGCCTGTGGGCTATACGCTCATACAGCGGAGATGGTTGAATGGTATACAGTAAAGCAGAATTCACCTTACAGACCATCAACTGGCTGCAGCTACCACACTTTACGACTGCGTCCTTGAAGCCTGAGATAAAATTGTCTCTTCCTACAACTACTTCCGGCGCCCCATATATTCCATGCCAAGACCACAAGAAATAATGAGTGATTCTCCACACGACATTAGACACTGAAAACTTTCTGTTTTCTTTGCTTGTCCTTTTGATCCATTTTCTGTCAGTGACAGCTAGTAGAAGATCACTTAACTACACAAAAATATCAAACCCAAAATAATAGAATTTTTTAAAGTAACGTTCGATTTTTTAAAAATATATTTTTAATTAATACATTTCTCTTTTATTTGGTCTGTACCTACATGAGTGGAAACTAGCAAATTAAGAGGGACTTTTAAACGCTTTTGTTATTTGAAGTTTGTCTCTCTCTTCCCTTCTATTGCTACCCCTTGTAGCCTCGTAAAAATATGTAAATAGTTTTTTTAAAAACATTTATTCATCTTTAATTTCCCCCCTCGCTTCTCACTATCTTTCTCATTCTCTCTGGAGTGACACTCTCGCCTCACTTGCCTGTCTCTCCATCCTCCCAGAACTAATAAACAAATTAAACAGTTTTCACTGAAATTGTACTTGTTCTGTAATGTCTCCCTCCATCTCATGCCTTTTTTATTTCTCTCCTCTATCATTCCTCGCAGAACATGTAAGTCTTCCTTTACAAACCCTATTTCATTACCAGTTCTGTACTCTGAAACATCCTTGCCTTATTCCTTTTCTCTCTTCCTTAAGAGAAAAGCAACTGCGATCTACTTTTCTGTAAGATCTACTTTCTCTCTTTCCCTCTCTCTCTCTCATACACACACAAATACGTACACACGTACGCACGCACGCTCTATCTCTATCTCTATCTCTATCTCTATAGCATCCAGAGAGTAGCAGGACACAGTGACTAATTTCAGTAGCATACCAGTTTCTCCAGACAGCTATTAGGGATCTATGGAGATTGGACAAGCTATATTTCGCTTAGGGAAGGGCTGAAATAACTGTAAGTTATGTCCTTGTACCAGAGCATGGATGTTCTTCTATAGTTTCTGCCTTCTGAAATCATGATTAAATGCAGAGGCGCGAGGTATTACGGCGGTAGCTTCCGATAGTGATGGCTGCCAAATAAACGTAGCTAGAGCGCTGACTATCGAAAATGCATAGGTCTTATAATATTTCATTGGAAGCTGGGAACTCGTGGTAACGAGGAGTCAGTTTTTGTTCCCAGTTGGGGACAGAAGAGAGGTCCTAGTGGCAGAGTGGACACAGCTTTATTTTGGTAGTATACTCGTATCAATTTATCAGATCTGACATTTGGGATCCATAGGAGCTGGCCAACTCATTTCGGTTACGAAAAAACTACAAGAATAACTTCTATATCTACGGTGGGCGTTGAGTTTTACCGCCAATATTCGACATTTGATGGCGAGTGTCGTTATTTAGCGCACAAGCGCTTGATTTGACGATGGGAGCTTCCGGTGTTGATTGGTAATCCGCAGTGTTGTTCCTCGAAGTATAGTGTACGGAGACAGAAGAAGACTGAATAACTAACCGAAGACAGCGTAGTAGTGCAGATCAGTGGCGATGGGAGTTAATGGTCGTTATGACACTCGTTAAATGGGAAATAAACCATGTTATTTCGTTTGAATTGGTTTTATGTTTTGCTGAAGTTTCTGTATTTATGTTTCATATTTCGATTATCCACTGACTTTTCATGTTTGTCCACGGTAATTTCATCTGGGAGATCGTTAGTTTCCATGTCTTTTAGTGGCCCTAGTTTTGCACTGGTTGCATACGCAAATTTCTTCGGTTAAAAAACAGTTGGTGAACAATATACCCGCAGACAAGTGAATGTGCACAAGAGCTGTGTTGAAGGCGTTATTAAATCCATACAATAGTGTGCAGGGCTCACGACTGTTGTGGGACGTTTCAAACGCTCCAAGGGCTGGGTAAAACAATGAGCGCTACCGTATTTTACAGGTTGCCACATAACGTAGCAGTGTGTTCTAGCAACTGCTCCTCGCTGACTCTCATATAAATATTATGATATCCTATACAAGTAGTTTATATCAAACCATCTGGCTATAAATTAAGAAAAAATTGGACTGGCTTCTGTGTACAAAAGAGTACATAAAAATATTAATTATCTCACTATGATGTCTATGAAAATCTGTATCGATGTCTAATGATAATCTATGTTTTGTAATAAAGATACTGAGAACAATGGAAACAACAGAAATAGATTTTCATATTTTTACTCTGGTTCGAAGCTTTCTACGAGAAAGAAGTGGATGAAGACGTGTGTATCTTGTAACGTTTTTCTGGTAAATGTATACTGTGATTGGTACCCAAACCACTTATTTCAGTAGCATGTATGAAAAATTAGTTGCATATTTTTCAGAGATTAATAACGCACGGTACAGAGCGAGTTGTAATTAGTATTGCTGGCCGCTATTTACAAGACGGCAGATTCTTTTTCAAATTACTCCAACATTATGTGGCTTCAAGCCAAAAGGAGATGGGTTACAATTAATTTCTTCAACAAACAGATTAAAGTCAGATTAATTTCATACATGTTGTAAAGAGTAGTATCGATATCAAAACAGATTCATGTGGTTTCCGCTTCACGGCTATCTCTTGTTCACGTGACGGGATTTTTCACAGTTAAAGTGCTCAGCTTTAAATTAATAATAAGTATATCACGCAAAAGGTATTCCTCCATGCGAACTTTCGAAAGTATAAATTATGATTCATGCTAAAAGGCATTCCATTTCAACCCTGAGATATTTCGATTAAGGTGCTTCACACCGATCTGTTCCTAATTTATTTTATGTTTATACAGACATTCTATAGCGATTTGAATGTAGAAAGCCTTAACAATATCAAAGATAGAATTTCTTGTCCTTAGAATGAAACTGTGGTGAATATGTTGTACACAGCCTCATGTTATCTTAAATTTTTATGAACAGCACAAGTGTATTCACATATACCGCTCAGCGACTCGTACCAACATAGGATACACACACACGTAGAAGACACCACCCTGACGCTACAACGAATCAACATACCCATATGTACAAAAAAAATCACTAAAGAACTGTAGTGTTGCGTATTGTGTTCCCGTTTACACCTCCTACTTTAATTTCTTTATGCCTTTGCAACGCGTTTTCGGAAAAGTCGCACTGTTTCTTTGAACAGTTCACTTCAATGATATGGGGCTTTATGTTTATAGCTTACGGAATTTTTTTGTGGATTCTCATATTTTGCAACAATGTTCTATTGTTGTTGTCTTCTCATTTGCGTTGCTCTGTTTTGGGGGTAACATCAGTTACAGTGTCCTCAAGAAATAATTTTTTTTGTGTCTGTAAAGATCAAAAGATGTGTTAAGTTCGCGTAATGCTTGCATAGCAACCATTATAGATACTCCAAAAAAATGAATCTCGTCTTATGAATGAGCTTTTCAGATTGCAGTGTGTTTGAGGAAGAAAAACAGTAACTGCGACAGCTATTGATTTACGATTTTCAGCTTGCTGTCGGCGCACCAGAGCGTTATTATTATCTACACTGTAGCCTCTAAGCCTAGTTACCGAAATTAGAGTAAGTCATTGGCCATTACTCCTGATACTTTTGTCCTGGGTCAACTCAGTGGCGTAACTTTGAGACGTGTGCTCTGCTCATCACTTTAAAGCCCGCCCATGGAAACCATCTGCTGTACAAACGTTTTATTGTTATGGCCAGTATAATTGGCAACGTTGCATAACATGTTTCTCAATCCCGTGATCGTCAAGTTACTTCCTGCAGTGGCGCAGAATTATCCTGCTAACTTCACTTGCTGTTTCCTTTCCGTTAAATTAAATAATCTGAGTGATTTTCGCGTACGGTGTGAAGCTGCTGGGTTACCAGATTTACGATTTCGATACCAGGAAGGTCATTCCACGGAGAAAACATAAAGAAACTCGTCTTTTACGTCACAAATTATCTATACTAGACATCACTATGATAATGACAGAGCAGAGACTATGGCAGTGGCTGTGGTGTGACTGCCGTCTGAAGCGATATTGGTTCCAAGCTGGTTGAAAGAATACTATATTGCATCCGCGTTTTTTCTCTTCTTTAAGCTGCCATATGGAAAATAGCCAATGAAACCTTAAGAAAACCTCTGCATTTTAAGTCTTCTCATAGACCTGATTCAGTGCGTTTTAGATTTGAAAGTGAAAAATTTATGAAATTCCTCAATTACAAACTTGTTATTAGCCACATTTCTCTAATTCATCCAACAAAATTCAAATTTCTGGTGAATACGTATTTTGATTAAATACTGAGTGGCATTGAATAATTTTTTAAGTAAATCTACAATTTAATTTCGTCTGCAGCAGACTGAGACCTTGTCACAGAAGCGATAAACAATGGTTCCAGACGATAACATCATCTTGAACCACGATTGTGTGGATGGAACATAAATTATGTTCTTAGACATTATCTAACGCTTTGTTATGTGAATATCGTTCTCTGATTAAACTAAACACTCTGATAGAGAAATGTAGCTGAAATATTTAACGGTAGATAAACAAAATCGTGTTCGACATGCCCTAAACTAATCAAAACTCTTGGAGGATATTCCTGTCCGAGATAGGTCCTGGGGAAAATCAACATGTCTCCTTTCACTGTTCCTCATTAGCTCTTGCTTGACTGAAAAATTGTGGGTCGATTAAATATAACGGAAATAATAGATATCGATACTAGCTAACCCACAGTTGGAATCGCCATGGAAGAACTTGACAAAGTCATTAAGAACTCGAAAAATACTAAAGTAACGTTTTTAGATGTTGTGAGAATGGAACAGATTATTCAATCAGGCACCGAAGAAAGTATGTTCCATCTGTTAGTTGATTTGTCCCTAAGTGACGAATAAACAACTAATACGCGTCATAGGCATTTTCTTATTTTCGCAGCTCATGATCGGGATGCCTAGCGTCAACGCAGTCCCGTTACGATAATATGCGCACTCTCACTACATGAGGCAATTATACCATTGCAAGATATATTTATCAGGGAACCCGGATCAACTCTCAACACTTGAATACTTCCAAAATAGTTTATAAAAGTATTAATGAGTCTTACCTTGACCCACGAGACGAGGATAAAAACGTTACCACCTACGTAATACTATCAGCCCTGTAGCCCACTAATTACATTACGCTAAGTTCCATATTCTTACATCTAAACCAAAAACATACATCGCTACTGAGGTCCACTTAATTGTCTCCACTTAGCTCCCACCTAGAACAGTTTGTGTAAAAAACAGGAGAGGTGCGTTCATTTGTTTGTGTTTATTTGTTGCGTTTATTACTAGCAGTTAGTATCCCATTGTTGTTCAAAGGCTTCTCCAGACTTCATCCATAGCTGTGTGTCCAGTACTATTGTTGCCATAACGGTCCACCACATGAACGCTGCTCACCTCACCATCTTTTCCCTTCTTTCCACTTGATGTTTTTCGATTTAGGGGCCATTAATCTTAATTTGTTTGTAAAGAATCGTAGACGCCTCGACACGATATACAGTGTTCCAGAATTCGAGTCCAAAACATGAAAGGTATGACGAAAATCTGAATAATATGGTAAACCATATGAAGAACTTTGAGACTTTGTTGCCATAGATGGGTTTGTGGAACTGCATTTCACAGAGTCAACATTGTACTGGATCCTACGCAAGCATTTTACTCATGGGAATGAAAAGTGAACTAATAGTTCGGCACATGTGTTGGACGAGATTTGTAGGATTATAATAGTGCATTGTGTTACAATAGTTTGCCTAAATAGATCAGTGATAGGAAGCGAATCACGGTTTTTATTATTTTCGTCATTTTACTATTATATTTAACTTGTATTCAACGAATACATCGAACTAAAAATACCATTAATTGCTCTCACCTCATCATTCGAGATGCGAACGTCTGAGTTCAGAGTCCTCTGTAAAGCTTTGAATTGCGGGCATAATTTATTTCTAGAAGTCTGTAGAAGTCTTTATACATTTAGCTAATATCTCATCATCATCATTCATCCCCATTACGGTCGGAGGAAGGCAACGGCAAACCACCTCCATTAGGACCTTGCCTAGTAAGGCGGTGCGGGTCTCTCGCATCGTTCCCCTACGCTCTGTAAAGAAGTATGGGACTTCATTTCCATAATATCTTCTGACAAGTATGTGATCAGTGACGTTGTCATTAATTTGATAACACTTGTCGAACGCCCGACCTTTGTATCTGCACAGTGAGTGTACTAATGTGTGCAGACTTAGCTTACCACTTAGCGCGCTAATGGACAAAACATCTGAACTGCCTTCTCAAGCCCAGGATTTTTATTTATGGATGAAGCTCTTGTAAGGTCCGTAAAATCCGAACGCCTTACACACTGTCCATTCAAGAAAACTTGAATGACTGCCTGTAGGCGCACTAGAAGTCGTTACATCCTTACCTGTACGCTGTTGGTTGAAGTGTGTTTTGTCGTTAATTTATTGAGAAAATGTAACCACCACTGCTTTTAAACGCTTGGGGATAATAACTATTAGGTGTAACTGTACGAATTTGTAACATTTATTACGCTGAGCTGGTAATGATTCCATGTTTGGTTCTGTCTTTTAAGAATACTCCAAAAACTGCTTTCTGATTAGATATTTTCTCTGACATAATACAACATATCTTTCGCAACTTCACCTACTTGACGAAAAGTATTTGAATTACTGTGAAGCAAAAAATGGTTCAAATGGCTCTGAGCACTATGGGACTCAACTGCTGTGGTCATAAGTCCCCTAGAACTTAGAACTACTTAAACCTAACTAACCTAAGGACAGCACACAACACCCAGCCATCACAAGGCAGAGAAAATCCCTGACCCCGCCGGGAATTGAACCCGGGTACCCGGACGTGGGAAGCGAGAACACTACCGCACGACCACGAGATGCGGGCTACTGTGAAGCAGATATGCACTCAGTCTACCCACGTCGTTACTCTCTCTTTTGATTTCATAATTTGCTTAAACATTGTCCGAAATATCGTCGTATTTTTCTTTCTAATGAGTTTGACAAACGATAAATAAATGGAAACATGTATCTTTGATATCTACACCGTCCGATTGTCACTTCAACTCTTCTAACCATTTCGCCAAGAGAAATATACGTATATTGGCCTCATTGAATATATGATGTGGGGTCTTGTCCACTCGTCGCTAATAGGGTGCCTACGGGATGCAGCGTTCTTGGAATGCTATACAACAATTTCAATCAAATAACAGAAGTAGTTTTATTTCCAGAAAGCAAACTGACAGTACTTAACTTTCTTTACATAAATGTAGCTAGCGTGAGGCGACGTGAAAACAGTGCATTTCTTGGTATACACAGAGTCCAAGGAAACACTTGATCTGACAGCGTAGCACTAAACACGTCGCACACTCGGGCCGATCATGTACGGCCGAGGCTAGCCGGAGCTGCGTTTGTATGCAGCTGTTGCAGGGGGCGCGCGTGGCGCGGAACGGTCCGATTCCGCGCACCATTGGCCACCGTTACTTCACAGCCTTCTCTGGTCTTTCGATTCTCATCTTCGTTGCGGCGTTTGTGGTTACGCCAAAACATTTGAGTCCATACGCTTGTGGAAGATAATGTTGCGGCTTCAATCTTCATTCCAAAACGTGTTATCATTTCACGTATCAAAAGACGAAGATAACCGGTTTTCGAAAAAAAAAGGTTGGTAAAATTGGCGTTCCATTCTTAGTTAAGCCTGAATGGTTGATAGTGACCCTTATCAGTGCATAGTTAAAAGTGTTATAGCCTCTGTCCCTCACATTTGTTGGTATCCAGGTGCTGACCCAGCGATTCGAACATTCAGTCATAAAGTAAGTATTTCTTACCTTGGTAGGCATAGGTGAATACAAAATGAGAGTCGGATATCTCGCACTTTCTGAGTCAAAGACCTTCATTCCATGACTGACGTCACGCCCTGGTCGTGTTTTTCTGCTGTTATTGCGAAATGGTCCTATTTTTCAGCCGTTTTGTCTGCAGTGCACACGATAAGGAAGAAATAATTGAAAGAACCGAGGAATCCGTACCAAATGACAGAATAAATAACTTAACGCAACAGTGTGAACAGTTAACTACTAAATGTGACAATACCGAAACCCGAGTCGTGACACTTACGGAAGACGTAAACTTATCGGAAAGAGTGGAGGAGATTTCAGATAAATTGTCAAATCTTAGTTTAAATGGGGACACAGATTCAGATGATACAACTCCATTGCCATTTTCAGAAACCGAAGAGTACCAGAACATAAATAAGCATGTTGAAAATCAGGGAAAATTGGCGTTCCATTCTTAGTTAAGCCTGAATGGTTGATAGTGACCCTTATCAGTGCATAGTTAAAAGTGTTATAGCCTCTGTCCCTCACATTTGTTGGTATCCAGGTGCTGACCCAGCGATTCGAACATTCAGTCATAAAGTAAGTATTTCTTACCTTGGTAGGCATAGGTGAATACAAAATGAGAGTCGGATATCTCGCACTTTCTGAGTCAAAGACCTTCATTCCATGACTGACGTCACGCCCTGGTCGTGTTTTTCTGCTGTTATTGCGAAATGGTCCTATTTTTCAGCCGTTTTGTCTGCAGTGGCCCAGTTCCTTTTGCTGTTGAGTGTACATACTGCACTGCAGCTGAAAGCAGTACAGTATGACGACATATGGCTAATCTGTGGGAACGTGGCTGGGACCCTCCCAGACTCACACTACTCAGTGAGTGACTGAGTGTTGGCTGTTTATTTATTTGTAACTAGATGGTGTGTGTGCGAGTGTATGCAGAATTGTTAGATGAACCTCTTACCATAGATTTTGTGTAGTTGTGTGTGTGTGTGTGTGTGTGTGTGTGTGTATGTAGCCTCTCTCCTTCATCCACGGCGCGGTGAGTTCAGACAGGCAAACCTTGGTGGTGTGATAGCTGCGCGTGGGACTTCGTGGACTGCCGAGTCAGTTGTAGCTGCACCGACAATCCGTGAGTGGGTTTTGCCTAACCCTCAGGCGCATTAGCGGCCTCGCAGGTGAATAGGGGCAGAAGTTTCTGACAGATACAATTGTATCTAGGGATCGTTGAAAACCATTTGACGAAATTTAAACGTCATCCGAAGCAGTAAAGGATTCTTACTCAATTATTGTAACGCGCTCAACAAAGTTGTCTGAGTGACACTGAGGATGTTGCCGAACTGTGAGGTCTTAGAGCGACCCTTTGCCGTTTTATTGAGGCGCATGTTAAGATTGTACTCTGGCGTGATTACGACAGAGGAGGGCGCGAAACAGGAGGGCTGAAAAAGCGTAATTACCCATTACTGCTTCGGATGACGTTCAAATTTCGCCGAATGGCTCTGGACGATCCCTATTGGCTCCAACCTGTACGTGAGAGCAGAAATTGCACATTCCAAAGGGGTACGATCACTTTCAGTGGGAATGCGACACCACAGTGTCCTTAGAGAAGCGTTGAAATGGCAGAGGATGTAAGGAAGGTCAAAGATCGTCAAGAACATCTCGTTACTCATCGCGCTGCGATCTTTCGTTTTCAACCGCGAAGTGTGTGGGGGTCAATGCACAACGGAAAAGGGTGGTTTCATTGACGCCTTTTATGCCAGCCCCTGAAGCCTTTTCATGTCGGTTCTGAGTGACAGTGTGTCTGATATGTTTTCCCTGGCCACCTGAAAGGAAACCGCGTGATTTTAACGCTAGGTATCGCGTTTCTGGTCTCCATCGCAGAAACGTCAAAAGAAGAGGTGAAATCTTGGTAAGAAGGGGTGGGGCGATCTTCTCATCGTGTGACACGCCCACGGTGGCGTTGGGCAGAATTGTGGTGAAATTTGGTGTCAGTGCGACATCATCAACTTACCTCACAGCTCAAGTGAACTTCCGAGCTGTGGCCTTTTTTTTTTTATGTGTCGATATCTTGCTGTTTGATGCGGCGCAGAGCCCGAAGGTACCGAGGGTAATGTCGCAGGGCGCCAAGCTTTTGCACCATTACACAAGAAGATCGTAGGCACTTTGAGCCAAATTTTAAACCAATGCGGCGCAGTTGGAGACAATTACGTGATTTCAAAAAAAGTGATCCTTCAATTTTGTTGCGCAGGGTATAATTGCATGAGTACGGCATTTACTCGAAATGAGTTACAGCAACCATATCACGTTTATCAGCAAGGTCGGTAAAAAGCCAACTATTGATTTGTTACGGCTTTTAATATTAACGAATTGGTTCAAATGGCTCTGAGCACTATGGGACTTAACTGCTGTAGTCATCAGTCCCCTAGAAATTAGAACTACTTAAACCTAACTAACCTAAGGACATCACACACATCCATGCCCGAGGCAGGATTCGAACCTGTGACCGTAGCGGTCGCGCGGTTCCAGACTGTAGCGCCTAGAACCGCTCGGCCACTCCAGCCGGCTATTGATGAATTGTTTCTCTTTGTAGAATAACATAGCACTGACTGCCTAGTACACCTGTCCAAACTATGGGTATAGCTATTTGCTTAACGGATGTGCTGAAAGATCTATTTCTAATTCATAACAGACGAAATCAGTGAATAGGCCTGTCTTTGCACCCGCCACCCTCCTCCACCCCTAACGGCCGGTGAATGGGTTTGCCTGACCCACTAAAGAATACTTGGTCACCACTGGTCAGGGTGTACGAAAGAAAGACTGAAGTAAGCATTTGTGATATAACTCTTCAGGCTTTCCCGGCGAGATCTTGACATGTGGAATAATTGGGTCTACTGCCGGATGTTTGTGTCGCTCTGGTGCAATATTTCGGCCAAGTAACTCGTTGCCTTCTTTGATGATTTCATTCTGTCCGGGGGCGGAGTTGCGTCCTGAGAAGATTGCGTCTTCTATTTCTACGTCTGTGATGTCTTTGGTGAGGGCCTGCTGTTCTTCGATTTCAGTTTTTGGGGCATTTATCAGGGTTTCTAGTTGCATGTCTACGTGTTGTCTGATATGTTATCAAATCTGTTGTCGTTCAGGAATGAGTATACAGCTTGTAATGTTTCTTTAAAGGCTGTTGCTTGCTCGAGGGGGTCTGTTGAAGGTTCATTGTTTACTATTATATCTGCCTCCTTCCTTTTTTAGAACAGACTTTACCAATAACTCAGTTTGGCTTTCGCAAAGCCAAAACACCTAACATGCGCTGGTAGTACTGGACGCTCAGGTCTCAGTGTTTGAGGTGCTTTACTTTCGCCAAAAGAATGCATAGCTTCATGTATATTCATTTAAAAATCACTGCAAAAGCTCCAACACCAATTTATAAAATATAGATGTCGGCAGTAGTATATCTATGGGTCCTTTGGAACATTTTGACCGACCTTGAACCCTGGTGACATCACACATGATCACTGATGTTGAACACATGGCTTCGACAACGATCCAGTCACGTGCATACGAGATATCATCAATGACCTTGAATGCATGGTGTCATCAAGTTGGGGTATTCAACCATTAAAGAAGGTAGGTGGAAGGAAATTTATTGACATGGAGACCCGGTAATAGATGAAGTGCTGTATAATACCCAAAAACAATTGCAGTGCCTATGTTTCCTTTCCCTTTAATATAAATAATATTGATATCTGAACTGTGACACTTCTCACAAAAAGTGAAGTACATTTCTGTTTCTTTAATAAGAAATACAATGCTGCTTCTGATCTATACTTTGGGAGTGAATTAATTTTGTAAGGATCTTTCTAGAAAAGATTGTTTCTTACATCGACAGCATTGGCACTGTACGCAGAAGGCCGCACGAGGTGTGCGCCTGGCAACGTCTTTGAAACGAAACAGCTGAATGGCGCACAGCTAGGATTGTGCTTGGTGGCACTCTGCGAAATACATCGACTGCCGCCTCACAGGCAAAGTAACGCAGCCTGTTGTGTACAAAAGTCTGAATTTTGCGATATGCTCAAAAGTATTCCAACGATCTAAATTTTGCACAGATTAGTCCTACGATCAAAAATTTTCTGAACGATATGTTGGTTGTTTTAATAACGCTCCATTATTTATCATACTATGGATGTAGATTAATGATAAGATGTTTGACAAACTAATGCCTGATTTCTCTATAAACCATCATGAAAAATGTTATAAGGTCAGACTGTTTTTGCCAATGTACAATGCCAATTCTTTCGGACAGGTTTCGGCAAGAATGTAAACAAGTCTCATACTACACAGGTAGCTACTGTTTCTGTGGTATCAGTATAGCCCTGGTGGTAATAAGCTAGCAGTATTAGATAAACAGCATCTGCTTCCTTTAACTGAGGAGCTCCAGCTTTTTTCTAAGGTTGCTGCTTTCCTGTCAGTTTTGCTATGTTCAGTGTACCTCAAGGAAGCACAAATGCTTAACCGTTGTTTAACGACTGGCAATTACTACTGCAGAGTCTAATAACTGCTTCATGTCGTTAATGTATACCTTGGTTTGTTCCACGTGCCTGAAGGTTCTTCCTTTACTATGTCAATGTAGACTGAGTAAGCACATATAGTTTACAGTCGTTCAGCGTTTGGTAATTATTACTACTGAGTCTAATAGCTGCTCCACGATATTAATATACGCCTTGACTTGTTTCACGTGGCTGGTGGTCCTTCTTTTACTGAGTTCAATTCAGCTTGAATAAAAACAAATTATTCATAGTTGTTTAACGACTGGTAATTGTTACCACAGAGTTTAATGGAGACTTCATTTTGTTAATATATACCCTGAATAGCTGCATATGCCTGGAAGTATTTTTTCATAACAGGAAAATGATGAATCAGTGAGGAAGTTCTATTTTCATTAGTCATGGGATAGAATATAAATCTGTCACATTTCATATGGACAGTACCATTACTGGCTATCCTTAGGATGTTGGATAGCCTTTCTCTTTAGAGATCGACGAACTGAAACATCAGCAGTGCTTAAAAAAAAAAAAAAAAAGCTATTGTTTAGGATTCAATTGCTCCTTGTGCGATCTGAGATCAGTCCCATGATGGATTAGGCAGAATTGTTGCTAAGCAAAATAAAAGAAAAGAGTGTAACCTCGTTATTTTAAACAATTAAACGTAAACATAATTAGCATAATCCAACAGAGAAGTGTGCTAGTACCTAGTAAGCCAACACTGCATATCGTCGTCTCAGTTGAGAACTCCTGGAAGCAGATTATTTACCTACATTAATAAGAAGTAAAAAAGAAATAAGAAAAGTCCTATCGCAGGGGCACAGTCTTCTCGCAATATAAATGGAATATTAGAAAAATTGGTTGTGCTGTATACAGTAAACAGGTACAGGAATGTCCAAAAGAATATAATTGAAATGTTCAAGTGCAGACACACTCAACTAACTTTATTAAGTGCGACACCAGAGCATCAGTATGCATCATGGGAAAGAGAAGGTAAGGCAGCAGTTACGGAACGAAAGGAAGCACGTAGAAGGTAGAAGCTACAATTAATTCGCAGCCTCCTTAATGTCTAAGTCAGAGTTAAACGCCCCCTCAAAAATAACAAGAGGAAGACGTGGAGAGACCCATTAAACATGTAGGCCCAATGACCACAGTCTGGAACAAAATAAAGAAAATTAGCTGAAAACGGAGAGAAAAATTCCTGTCTTTAACCCAGAACCTTACTGGAGTAAACCATTCAGCCATACTGGACACACTTATCATCGCAGGGAACAGTAACGACCATCTGCAGCATTATTTAAACATAAATTTCATTATTCCAGAAATCGTCAGGGCAACAGCACGAGATAAGAGCACAGCGCGTTGGCCAAATGATGTGCCCTTACCATCGGTAGGATTAAGCGATATTCCGTGTCATAAACGATGTCTTGTGTAGGCAAGAAGATACACCAGAAGTGAAATCAGCGTGTTGTTCCACTGCGTAAGGCACGTAAGTCCCCAGATGTTACATCTCCATACGTGTTTTTTGCATTCCCGCGTGCGTAATATTTTAGAAAACAAACTGGAATGTAACTTACAATGGTGGCCGGAAAGGCAGAACACCATTCCTAAGGGTCAAATAGATTTCAGAAGAGGACAGGGCGCAAAAAGCTTTGGCGGGGCTCGAGACCAGCACTCAGCTCAATCTTAGCGACAGTAAATACAAACTAAATACGTCAGCATGGCCAGGACAAAACGTAACATTCGTAATGTATTTGCAATTTATCATCGAAACGTACGAAGCTCATTAAATGTCAAAATTGAGCTTTTCATCTTACGACATGAAACAGAAATACCTACGAGTTCTGCATAATGGAGTATCATTTGGAAGCCAAAGAAATAGAATAGATGCACCTAGATGGATTCAAGTTGCTATTACATTTACGTAGGAGTAATTTAAGGATAAAGGGAGTGGATATATATACATAAACAGCGAAATAAAGTCGCTCTCCATAAGCTCAACTTCGCTGATGGAAAAAAATCGCAACAGCAAATATAATTAATATAAAATATTGAATTTTTTGAATACATTTGTCTCAGTAACATATTTAAGTGATTAACATTGCAAGAACATAGGTTAATGCAAGCGCAAGATGTTGTTGTTGTTATGCTCTTCAGCCCTGAGACTGGTTTGATGCAGCTCTCCACGCTACTCTATCCTGTGCAAGCTTCTTCATCTCCCAGTACGTACTGTGAAAGGTGGCTACACTGAGCCACAGCGCCAAAAATCGCGCCAGAGAGTATTGTTCCGCCGCCTCCACTGGCAGTGCTTATTGAGACGTAGCGGCAGGCAGTGCTTGCCGAGAAGTTGTGGTGGACACTGCTTGTGGCTGAAGTCAGAGTGAGATGCGGTAGTGGAGAGTGTTGTTCCATGTTTATGCAGTTATTTGATGGGAGAGATAGCAGATGTTGTTCCAATGGAGATATTGTAATGATCTGAGTGCTTTTCGTCAATATAAATTAAGGTAACTACCTACTGTTCTTTATTTTCTTATTATTTGTGTGTCCTGAATAATGCTTCATTACAGGTTCAGTCAACAAAGCATCTGGCGTGTGTTCTTGTATTAGAGTGTAATTCTGGGTTTCTTGCACAATTATAGTATTTCTAATTTTCTTTTATCATGTCAGTATAAATGGTATTTAAAATTTCTTGTCTTGTTGAAGAAGAACCGTGCCAGATGTGCGTTGAGTCACACTACCACACACAGAACAGCTACACTTGTGCTTTGTTGGCTTCGTAGGTTTTATAGTTGCTGGGGACTTAATTAATTAACTGTGTTAACGAAAATTTTCTTACATTCTTTGTTGTCATTCTAAGCAGTCAGATTGCGTAATAATACTAGTCAGGGCCAGCCGTTTACGAGACTTGCGTAACCGGACATACAGCTATTAAAAATATTTGCATATATCTTTATTATAATTAAGCCCCCATGCACGTGGCGACCCTGCCAGGATCGTCCCTTGGAATCTTCTGATTGTAAAAATAGTAGACAGTAGTATTGTAGTAGTAATTTGTAGTTTAGTAATTGTAGTCTATTTTGCATGTGTAGATTGGTAATTGTCATTCTTCTATTGTTCGTTAATCGTGTTTGAAGGAAGCATTTCGTGTGATTGATATTGTTGGTGATAAAGTGTCATTGTGTGTAATTTTCATATAGTGACGAGTGTTGTATGTTTTGTAAATGATTACGTGGTCAATGAAACAGGCAAAAATGATGAATAGTCAGAACAACGAAATTGTTAACATGGCGAACTCGCCAACAGAGGAAAACAGTGTCATAAATAATGTAGTGGAAAACAATTTAATAAGCAGGGAAAATAGTCCGGAAACAGTTCAAAATTTTGCACAATCGAAAAATTCTCAGAATACGAGATTAACGACAGAAGATATGCAGCGGTTGATGAGTGCAATATTAAATTTAGGATCTGAATTAAAAATAGTGGCAACACGGTTAGAGTCACAACTAGGAACAATTAAAACTGAATTAAAAACAGTGGGATCACAGTTAAGATCGGAATTAAAAACAGTGGGATCACAGTTACGATCTGAATTAGAAACTGATATGGGAACAATGGAAACACAGTTAGGCTCACGAACAGGGACATGGTTCAAAAACATGAAAGATGAATCAAAGAAAGAAATTAGAGAAGAAGTACAACCGATTTTGAAGGCTCACAGTAATAGTTTAATTTCAACAGAAATCGGACAGGAGGAACAGGACAGAGAACAGGAAGAAAAAGATCGCGTGATAGTACAAAATTTTTCAGAGTTAAATTTACATCGTGCACACGATAAGGAAGAAATAATTGAAAGAACCGAGGAATCCGTACCAAATGACAGAATAAATAACTTAACGCAACAGTGTGAACAGTTAACTACTAAATGTGACAATACCGAAACCCGAGTCGTGACACTTACGGAAGACGTAAACTTATCGGAAAGAGTGGAGGAGATTTCAGATAAATTGTCAAATCTTAGTTTAAATGGGGACACAGATTCAGATGATACAACTCCATTGCCATTTTCAGAAACCGAAGAGTACCAGAACATAAATAAGCATGTTGAAAATCAGGGAAAATTTAATGAACGCGTTAAAAGGGAAGTTGAGGCATTACGAAAGCAAGTCAAGCAAATTGAAAGCAAAATCGTAGGAAAGGACGGTAGAAGAAATTTGGAATCACCGATAGCAGCGGGTTTTGAAGAAAGTAATTTATTTCATTTACGGGATGCAACAAGAGAGCGCCAGGCGCGCGAACTTGACAATAATCGACATTCGGACTGGAACAGACGCGGTAGGTCTTTGTCGCCACGAGGCGAAAACTTTGACTACAAACACTTTTTGACTGTTCGGAAATTTAAGATCTTCCGCAATTCTAAGAATGACATACATCCATGTTCATGGTTAGATCAATTTACGTACGCACTTCCGCCAAGTTTGCCACTAAGTCACAAACCGGAATTTATGTGGAGCTATTAAAGTCCTCAGGGGATTCACTACTCTAAGTGAATATGTGCCGTAGCGAGCATAGGGCCTCGAGCTGTAGTGGTGCTATTTCCCTTTTAGTTTTCTGTACCGCTGCCTACTCTTTTACTATTCTTTGCATCTATCAAAACAACTCTTCGACTATCAATCTATCTAGTGAGTAAGTAAACAATAACCTGATATGACTATTTTACCCAAAAGTGATTTCGGAAATTACCGTTTCGACTTACTGTATCTTAAGCAGCATTCATTCGTAGCTTAAATGAAATTTTACATGTTTGTCTTCGTGACAACATTACTTCATATGTTGACGACATTCTTATTGCTAAACATTCTTGGAGTGAGCACAACAAAATTTTGGATTCATTATTACGTATTTTCGCAAGAGTTGGCATTACGGTGAACTTAGAAAAATCTGAATTTGGTCATTCTCAGGTGAAATTTCTCGGTCACATTATTTCTACAGAAGGTATTCTTCCTGATCCAGAAAAACTAGACGCTATTCTTAATTATGCTGTTCCTACCACAAAACGTGATGTTCGTAGTTTCCTTGGTGTCTGCAATTTTCTTAGACGCTTTGTTAGATTGGACAATTTGGTCACACCTCGTTTTTGCGATCTATCTGGAAAGTTCTTTTTAAACGAAAATCGGTCGACAACTCTGTTTGGTTAGTTTGTATTCCTGATGAGTGGGTTAATAAGCTGATTTGGTATACGCATTTTAGTTATGCACACTTTGGTCCCAGAAAATGCTTTCATAAATTACGAGAAAATTGCTACTTCAATAATATGGAAAAACGTATTCGATTTGTTCTTGCCAAATGCAAATTATGTCAAAAAGCTAAGCCGCCAACAGTATCTCACAGAGCACTGTTGTTTCCTATCATTCCAGCGAAATTAAAGGACATGGCTGCAGTTGATTTGTTCGGTCCAGTGGTTCGATCTACTAATGGTTTTGCGTACATTTTCGTAGCAGTGGAGTTGACATCAAAATATGTGTGTTTTACACCGTTACGCAAAGCAACAGCTCGTTCAGTATCTAATGCTTTCATTAACCATTTTCTTAAAGAAGTGGGTCATGTTGATAAGGTTATATCAGATAATGGATCACAGTTTCGTTCTAAAATTTGGCTTCGTACTCTACCGCGTCGTAAAATTAAACCAATCTTCATTTCACTTTTTCACCCTCAATCTAACGCTTCAGAGAGATGGATGAAGGGAATCAATAAATTGTGTCGTCTTTATTGTCATCAGAATCACAGAACGTGGGATCAGTATCTTCATATTTTTCAAAACATTCTGAATGAACTTCCTAATGACTCAACTTCTTTACCGCCTATACTGATATTAAAAAACAAAGCACCGACAAATCGCATATCTGAAATCGTTCCTTTTCCGCCTACACGGAAACTGCGGCATTCTGAAGTTGTCAACCTGGCTCTACAAAATATTGCATCTGCGGCTGCTAGAAGATAGAAATCAGCTAAGCGTCCTGGTCGTTTAAAAATCTTGTCAGTTGGTCAGAAGGTGTTAATTAAGGCTCATCGTTTGTCTCACAAAGGAAAAGGCTTGTGTCGCAAATTTTTTCTGCTTTATAACGGCCCATATAGAATTCGCAAAATTATTCATGATAACACTGTTGAAGTAGAAACTCTTAAATCTCGACGCTCTAAGGGAATACATCATATATCAAACGTTAAAATTTTTGTGGAATGACATACTTGTGAGAAACTAACAGCTAGATGTAAACATGCGGAGAGTACAAAGGATACCGCGCTGTGTTTTGGCGGCGGCATTTATTCAAAGCAACAGTCAAGTCTGCGCGCCGCACAAGGCAGTCGTTGACCGCAAACAATCACTTCCTACGTCACGCGCCTACAGCTGATCGAGCGCTCAGTGCGAATGCACTGACAGCCGTAAATAAATACACAGTCTAATTTCTCCAACTAAATTCAGTATAAAGCTATAGTGACGTGATGTATTCTGTTATTAACATTCAGTATTTTTCAGGATACAGTTCTATAAAATATTTAAGAACTTCAGGTAAATTCTGTGCGTGTCCGACGTTAAGACGACTTGTTATCGAGAAAATTTCAGGAAAAATGTCATTTCGAAGAAGAAAGTAATAAACTAAAAAGGTAATTATTAATTGAGTTTATTTTTCAGGTAACATATTTCAACTTAGGTACGTACTTTAGATGTAATTTGCTGCTCGCGATTACGTGATTCATACTTTGTGCTAATTACATGTTCAATGAAATTACTTGTGAAGCGACGTGCTTGCGTACGTTATCTGATTTTGACAATGATTATTAATGAACTGGATTGTTACTTGTGTATATTACGCATCGCTTGGCTGCACTGCTTTTTCACTGATGTCATATTTTTAATTATGAGCCTGCTGTGCCTATTTATTTAAATTATAATTGTCACCTGATTAATTGTGCTGATGTGGTTAGGTATGTAAGTTATACTTTGTGATTTATCTGCTTGCGCCTTCATGTTTACTTATTAAGATACGATGCTAATGACCTGTTTAGTACGTAAGATATATGTTTACTGCTATGCGTATGGATTGCACATTTACACATTTCTGCTTGTTGTCATAACTATACTTTAATTTGGTATATAGCAATGCTGATGTACAGTGTACAAACATAGAGTTTAGGTTACACTATGGTACTAGTTACAGATTGTTCGCTTGGCAGAGCCTCGTTGTAAGAATTGTGCTGCATCCACTTGTTGACACTCTGTTCACTACTGGTATATTTACTCGCTATTGCTTGCCTTGCTTACGCTCAGTGCCTTATATTTTTAAGATAAGAAAATGAACTGCTATAATTCAACGAACGACATTAGTACAAGAAACTTCATAGAAGTCACATGAGCTGGAGGTTTTATGAAAGCTGTATAAATGTATGCCAATAGGAAGGAAGCTAACGACATGACATACCAACACAGTTATTACACTGCATTTTTCGTGAGCAATTGAAATAGGAAGTGACACTTGACACAAGAAATACTCCACATGTTTGCTTCTGTTTGCCATAATTCTTGAAGTGGTGTACACACTGTGAAATATTAGGATCATTCACACTCCGTAATCGTACTTAATTACTGAGAGTTATTCGAACTAAGTCTGTTAGAGGTCATGTATGCATTCTTTGTTTATAATTCATAATGAGTAGAAGATTTTGGTCAGATGGATTACACAGAGGTTGTGTGTTGACAGTGTGTCTTCGGATTGTATGGGATGAGGAGGTTTGCATTAGGATTTTATCTGTACTCGATCGAGGAGACTGACTAGAGGAAAGAGTTGTTATGGAAGTGAAATGATACTGGCAATAAGGTTTATATGTATCGACGTATTGAAGAGGTATTATGGAGGTATTGAGATTATATGAAGTTGATTGGAGTTATGGTGTATAAGAGGTAAAATAAGTGAGGTGCATATTTTTTTTTTTTTTTTTTTTTTTTTTTTTTTTGTTGGTCTATATGGAACAAGCAGGATGAAGATAGCAGACTAGAACACTAAAATGGAAGGAAGATTGTCTACACACACTTTGTTAAATCACTAAGCAGCATGTACTTTTTTTTGGAGGGAGGAAGTTGCATATCTTGGCACACTGACAGTTTTTCAGCAACCGTACATTTTGATCTGGCTTGGCAAACATTGGTCTTGACATGATGACTATGACGTTGACTTAACTATTATTGACTGTTATACATTGCTGTCACTACTACTTGATACACATGATGAACATGAAATTTTGACAGAAGTGGATTCACACAGTTAACACTATTCAATTACACAGTAGTACTTAATGTGGATGAAAGATGAGTGAGTGTGTTTTGTGTGTTTTCCTTTCCTAATCCTACCCACCTATCTCCTAAATATTATTTTATTTGTTTGTAGTGGCTTGCACTGACACCCATAAATATTATAGGTTTACTGATGTTTGTGTACTTGCAATAGTTAATATGACAATTATCTGACATCATTTGTGTGTTTGTTATGATTTGTATGTTTAGTGTAAGAGCATTGATAATAATTTTGTAAAAGCAATTGTGTGTGCATTCAAACTGTTGTTCACACCTGCACCTGTTCAAGTTGATGTGTGACTTAGAAATGTTTAATTTCTGCTGATGAACTGTCTGATTAGTGATAGTGAATATTATGGACTGTTACCTGCAGTTGTTCAACATAATGGGTGCCACCTGGAAATGTTTAATTTCTGCTGATGAACTGTCTGATTAGTGATAGTGAATATTATGGACTGTTACCTGCACTTGTTCAACATAATGGGTGCCACCTGGAAATGTTTAATTTCTGCTGATGAACTGTCTGATTAGTGATAGTGAATATTATGGACTGTTACCTGCACTTGTTCAACATAATGGGTGCCACCTGGAAATGTTTAATTACTGCTGATGAACTGTCTAATTAGTGATAGTGAATATTATGGACTGTTACTTGCACTTTTTCTGCGTGATTGGTGCCACTAGGACATGTTTCATTTCTGCTGATAAACTCTGATCAACAGTGTGATTAGTGATAGTGAATATTATGGACTGATGTCTGCACCTGCTCAACATCGCTGGGTGCCACTGATGACTGCATCTATTGAAATAATGTCACCTGTTGCTGTTGTACCTGTTCAACATTGTTGGGTGCCACTGATAGACTGTTTCTACTGAGATGATGTCACTTGTTGGTGTCTGCACCTGTTCAACATTACTGGGTGCCATTGATGGACTGCTTCTACTGAAATGATGTCACCTGTTGGAGTCTGAACCTACTCCACAATGCTGGGTGCCACTGATGAACTGCTTCTACTGAAATGATGTCACCTGTTGGAGTCTGCACCTACTCAACATTACTGGTTGCCACTGATGGACTGCTTCTACTGAAATGATGTCACCTGTTGGAGTCTGCACCTGTTCCACAATGCTGGGTGCCACTGATGGACTGCTTCTACTGAAATGATGTCACCTGTTGGAGTCTGCACCTACTCAACATTGCTGGGTGCTACTGCTGGAACTGTCAACCACTTGTTGTGTAAACATTTTATGTGAATATTTGTATAAACTGATTTTTTGTGTATTACTGTTTGTGAAAAGTTATGAGACTCTTACCTGTACATATTCGTCATTGCTGACACTATTGATTGAACTGTTTAACCACATAATACTTGTGTAAACTATTATGTAAAGTCACATGTATGAAAGAATTTGTATTGCTTAGTGTATTTTGTATATTAGGCTATTGAAAGGTCAGTGCAAAGCCAAAATTTTATCTAGTTATATGATATTTACGTATTAATATTATCTTTTATTTTTGTCTGTATTTTTTTTGACGAATTTGGTGGTATTTTCACCACCAATGCTGGCAAAAATACCATCAAATTCTAGCCCGTGGAGGAAGGGCATATGAAAGGTGGCTACACTGAGCCACAGCGCCAAAAATCGCGCCAGAGAGTATTGTTCCGCCGCCTCCACTGGCAGTGCTTATTGAGACGTAGCGGCAGGCAGTGCTTGCCGAGAAGTTGTGGTGGACACTGCTTGTGGCTGAAGTCAGAGTGAGATGCGGTAGTGGAGAGTGTTGTTCCATGTTTATGCAGTTATTTGATGGGAGAGATAGCAGATGTTGTTCCAATGGAGATATTGTAATGATCTGAGTGCTTTTCGTCAATATAAATTAAGGTAACTACCTACTGTTCTTTATTTTCTTATTATTTGTGTGTCCTGAATAATGCTTCATTACAGGTTCAGTCAACAAAGCATCTGGCGTGTGTTCTTGTATTAGAGTTTAATTCTGGGTTTCTTGCACAATTATAGTATTTCTAATTTTCTTTTATCACGTCAGTATAAATGGTATTTAAAATTTCTTGTCTTGTTGAAGAAGAACCGTGCCAGATGTGCGTGGAGTCACACTACCACACACAGAACAGCTACACTTGTGCTTTGTTGGCTTCGTAGGTTTTATAGTTGCTGGGGACTTAATTAATTAACTGTGTTAACGAAAATTTTCTTACATTCTTTGTTGTCATTCTAAGCAGTCAGATTGCGTAATAATACTAGTCAGGGCCAGCCGTTTACGAGACTTGCGTAACCGGACATACAGCTATTAAAAATATTTGCATATATCTTTATTATAATTAAGCCCCCATGCAACTGCAATCTACATCCTTCTGAATCTGCTTAGTGTATTCATCTCTTAGTCTCCCTCTACGATTTTTACCCTCCACGCTGCCCTCCAATGCTAAATTTGTGATCCCTTGATGCCTCAGAACATGTCCTACCAACCGATCCCTTCTTCTAGTCAAGTTGTACCACAAACTCCTCTTCTCCCCAATCCTATTCAATACCTCCTCATTAGTTATCTGATGTACCCATGTAATCTTCAGCATTCTTCTGTAGCACCACATTTCGAAAGCTTCTATTCTCTTCTTGTCCAAACTATTTATCGTCCATGTTTCACTTCCATACATGGCTACACTCCATATATATACTTTCAGAAACGACTACCTGACACTTAAATCTATACTCGATGTTAACAAATTTCTCTTCTTCAGAAACGCTTTCCTTCCCATTGCCAGTGTACATTTTATATCCTCTCTACTTCGACCATTCTCAGTTATTTTGCTCCACAAATAGCAAAACTCCTTTACTACTTTAAGTGTCTCATTTCCTAATCTAATTCCCTCAGCATCACCCGACTTAATTCGACTATATTCCATTATCCTCGTTTTGCTTTTGTTGATGTTCATCTTATATCCTCCTTTTAAGACACTGTCCCTTACGTTCAACTGCTCTTCCAAGTCCTTTGCTGTCTCTGACAGAATTACAATGTCATCGGCGAACCTTAAAGTTTTTATTTCATCTCCATGGATTTTAATACCTACTCTGAATTTTTCTTTTGTTTCCTTTACTGCTTGCTCAATATACAGATTGAACAACATCGGGGAGAGGCTACAACCCTGTCTTACTCCCTTCCCAACCACTGCTTCCCTTTCATGTCCCTCGTCTCTTATAACTGCCATCTGGTTTCTGTACAAATTGTAAACAGCCTTTCGCTCCCTGTATTTTACTCCTGCCCCTTCAGAATTTGAAAGAGAGTATTCCAGTCAACATTGTCAAAAGCTTTCTCTAAGTCTACAAATGCTAGAAACGTAGGTTTGCCTTTTTTTAATCTAGCTTCTAAAATAAGTCGTAGGGTCAGTATTGCCTCACGTGTTCCCATATTTCTACGGAATCCAAACTGATCTTCCCCATGGTCGACTTCTACCAGTTTTTCCATTCGTCTGTAAAGAATTCGCGTTAGTATTTTGCAGCTGTCACTTATTAAACTGATAGTTCGGTAATTTTCACGTCTGTCAACACCTGATTTCTTTGGGATTGGAGTTATTATATTCTTCTTGAAGTCTGAGGGTATTTCGCCTGTCTCACACATTTTGCTCACCAAATGGTAGAGTTTTGTCAGGACTGGCTCTCCCACGGCTGTCAGTAGTTCTAATGGAATGTTGTCTACTCCCGGGTCCTTGTTTCGACTTAGGTCTTTCAGTGCTCTGTCAAACTCTTCACGCAGTATCATATATCCCATTTCATCTTCATCTACATCCTCTTCCATTTCCATAATATTGTCCTCAAGTACATCACCCTTGTATAGACCCTCTATATACTCCTTCCATCTTTCTGCTTTCCCTTCTTTGCTTAGAACTAGATGACTGGGTGTTTGTGTTGTCCTCATCATTTCATCATCATCCCGGAAAGTGGCGCAATTGGACTGAGCAAAGATTGGGTAATTGTACGGGCGCTGATAACCACGCTGTTGAGCGCCCCACAAACCAAACATCATCATCATCATCATCTTTGCTTAGAACTGGGTTTCCATCTGAGCTCCTGATATTCATACAAGTCGTTCTCTTTTCTCCAAAGGTCTCTTTAATTTTCCTGTAGGCAGTATCTATCTATAGTGAGTAGAAGCGCGAGATAATCCATTGCAAATGTGAAATGGTGGTACGTTAATAACCAGCGTAATCGCCAGAGTGCCGGATGTCAGTTTGTGAGATGGAGTTCCATGCCTGTTGCACTTGGTCGGGCAATACCGCGACGGATAATACTGTTTGTGGATGACGTTGTAGTTGTGCGATGATGTCCCTTATGTGCTCGGTTGTAGACAGATCTGGAGACTGAGCAGGCCAAGGTAACATGTCGAAACACTGTAGAGCACGTTCGGTTACAACAGTGGTATGTGGACGAGCGTTATGCTGTTGGAAAACACCCCCTGGATAGCTGTTCATGAATGGCTGGACAACAGGTCGAATCACCAGAATGACATACCAAATTGCAGTCAGGGTGCGTGGGATAGCCACAAGAGTGCTCTTGCTGTCATATGAAATCGAAACCCAGACCTTTACTTCAGGTATAGTTCCCTTGTGTCTAGAACGCAGACAGGTTGGTTGCAGGCACTGAATTTGCCTCCTTTTAACCCACTCACGGCCATCATTGTTACCGAGGCAGAACCAGCGTTCATCAGAAAATACAACAGGACTGCACCCTACCCTCCAATTAACTCTCGTTTGACACCACTGAAGCCATAAACGGCGGTGGTTTGGGGTCTCTGGAATGCACGTTACAGGGCATGTGCCTCGCATCTGTCCTTGAAGAAACTGACAGTATCAGTTCGATGTGTCACTGTGGTGCTAACCGCTGCTGATGCTGCTACAGATGCAGTGCGATGCGTCAGAGCCATACGCCAAACATGATGGTCTTCCTTCACGGTAGTGCCACTTGGCCAACCAGAGCCCGATCTTCTTGCGGCCGAATAATCTCATGACCATCGCCGCCAGCAGCCATATACAGTGGCTACATTCCTGCCAAGTCTTACTGCGAGCATTCGGGAGGCCGACGGTTCAATCCCGCGTCCGGCTCTCCTGATTTATGTTTTCCTTGATTTCCCTACATCGCTTCAGGCAAACGCCGGGATGGTTCCTTTGAAAGGGCACGGCCGATTTCCTTCGCCATTCTTCCCTAGTCTGATGAGACCGATGACCTCACAGTCTGGTCTCTTCTCCCCACACCAAGCAACCAATCACACTGCGATATCGCAGAAGGAACATGAAGCTTCTCGCAGCCCAATTACACGACTTCGTTCAAACTTGGTGAGGTGTTGATAATGGTGTATTTGTGGCCTTAAAGATATTCTTGACTAACATCAACTCACCACGTCCAGTCTCAAAGGCAACTAACGCTGACGATCGTAACAGAGTGAATTTAAAGCAAACCTGACCTGCATTCTCATAGTGACGCTACTAACGCCTCACGTATGCGACGAGCGCGAAATCTGAATATACATCATCTTTCAGATGTAGAGATCGCCTACCAGCTTTCGTTTTACGTTGCACATCTCCTTCATGATGATGGTATTTTTTTCTGTCATTGTCGTATTGAATTGAACAGCTATTTGAGTGCAGTACTTGTAGAGGGTACTAATAAGACTTAGCAGAAACAAATGAGAAGTGATTGTTTTAGTTTAAAACGCCTTTATTCGTGCTACACAGGGAAGAAAGAAGATTAGTTAGTTTACAATAGAGGTTATTATTTCCACTATATGACACATACTGAGGCTGCTGTACTTGTAAACAATAATCTGTTTCCTTCTGCCTATACACCAGTAACGTCATATTCTGAAGAGCCAAAGAAACTAATATCGTGTAGGGCCCCCGCCAATGCGCAGACGTGCCGCAACACGACGTGGCAAGGACTCGATTAATGTCTGAAGTAGTACTGTAAGGAACTGACGCCATGAATCCTGCAGGGCTGTCCATGACTCCTTAAGAGTACGAAGGGGTGGAGATCTCTTCTGAACAGCACTTTGCAAGGCATCCCAGATATGTTCAATAATGTTCATGTCCGGGAGTTTGGTGGCCAGCCGAAGTGTTTAAACTCAGAAGATTATTCCTGAAGCCGCTCTTTAGCAATTCTGGACGTGTGGGGTGTTGCATTGCCTTGTTCGAATTGCCCAAGTCGGAATGCACAATGGACGTGAATGGATGCAGGTGATCAGACAGGATGCTTACGTACGTGTCACCTGTCAGAATCTTATCTAGACGTATCAGGGGTCCCATATCACTCCAACTGGACACGCCGCACACCATTACAGAGCTTGCACCAGCTTGAACAGTCCCCTGCTGACACGCATGGTCTATGGATTCATGAGATTTTGTTTCCATACCCGCACACGTCCATCCGCTCGATACAATTTGAAACGAGACTCATCCGACCAGACAACATGTTTCCTGTCATCAACATTCCAACGTCGGTTTTGACGGGCCCAGGCGAGGTGTAAAGCTTCGTGCCGTGCAGTCATCAAGAGTAAACGAGTGGGCCTTAGACTACAAAAGCCCATATCGATGATGTTTCGTTGAATGGTTCGCACGCTGACACTTGTTGATGGTCCAGCATTGAAATCTGCAGCAACTTGAGGAAGGGTTGCGCTTCTCTCATGTTGTACAATTCTGTTCAGTCGTCGTTGGTCCCGTTCTTGCAGCGATGTCGGAGATTTTGATGTTTTGCCGGATTCCTGATATTCACGGTACACTCGCGAAATGGTCGTAAGGGAAAATCCCCACTTCATAGCTACCTCAGAGATGCTATGTCCCATCGCTCGTGCGCCAACTATAACATCACGTTCAAACTCACTTAAATCTTGATAACCTGCCATTGTAGCAGCAGTAACTGATCTAACAACTGCTCCAGACGCTTGTTGTCTTATTTAGGCGTCGCCGTCCGCTGCGCCGTATTCTGCCTGTTCACATATCTCTGTATTTGAATACACACGCCTATACCAGTTTCTTTGGCGCTTCAGTGTATTATCACAGCGGACCTGCATAACGCCGTCCAACAGGACGTTCAGACATTACAGTATGCCGTCGATCTATACAATTATGTGACTTGTGGCATTCTAAAAGAGTGATACAGAAAATGGACACAGCTACGACAAATATTGTAATTTAATTTCTCAGATACTTTTATTATATTTCTGACAGCGTGGGACCATTTTCATACCTGTCTCACAACAATGCCTTGTATAGCAGAATTCATGTTGTGCATTCGCTGGACAAGCTTTAAAAATAAGCGATAATGCAGGTTATTCGTTTCCTATTCCTAACCATTTATAGTTTGTATAATTGACATTGCTACTGAGCCATATGCAGACACTTGTATTGATTTTTTTGCTTGCAGATCTTCTTTGCGTTTAGTTACCTAGCTACGGCTTCTCTTGCACCACATCAGGTGGCGGCCTAGCAGCGCCTCGAGTAGGATTTAAGTGCATGTGCAGCTCACAGTAGAGGTCTGCTGGGGGTTGACTATCAGTAAAGGAGTCTGCCTGGTCACAGCCTAAACTTACTAGCTGTGCAGGTCGCTCACCGCGTTTGTCAGGTGGCTGCTCTACTTTGGGGAGTTTGCTTATGCATACCGGATGGTCGTCGTTTCTCTCTGCCTTCACAGCAGTGAGTCGTATTTTAGAGTTCGATTACGCTTGTTTCTTGCTGCCTTGGTTGGCAGACACGGTCACATACCCCGTCTTTAATTATCCAATAGCGGATGCAGGAATAAATGGGAAGCACCATGTCTTGTGTGGTGAAGTGTTGGCTGCAGTTCGTGAAATCCCCTGTGCTTCTTCTACTGAGTTTCGTTTAGTGGGTTTACCGTAATTTGGTCTGGCTTATACTAACGACCGTTATTTTGGCCGTTTCCTGTGTGTGTTTTATAATCTGTACTGAATCAAACCACCGTTTCGTGTGCCGGCCTAGCTCAAGCAAGTTACTGTGTGTAAACTGATCCACGGTTTTCTGCCTCTTTATTTGCTTTGAATTTGTTCTTGGCTGCTCTTGAGAATAATTGTTTGTGCTTGTTGGTTTTCCGATGTCCCCTTTCTTATTTTAAAAGCAATGTAGATGTCACATATTCTGCTGTCTTCAAAACTTTTTAAAAATTGTTTGGAAGTGTTATTCGTATGGTGTTATTGTAATATTGATTTTCAAGTAGCCAAAATAATTGATAAATCCATTGCATGCCACTTTAGGAGATTTTTAATGTTTATCAAGTTCAAAGGTTTTGATTTTTTACAAATGAAATAGGAAATTCTCTGAACTACTCAAAGGACAGGAATTTAAAATTTTGCTGACTTACTGTGGTGTATTGTGGTGTTCTATTGAGTTTGATTGTTTGTCGTTGTTTATATTAAATTTGGCCCCCATGGCAAATAAATATTGTTCATTATTGTTTATGTTAAATTTGTCCTCTGTGACAAATGAGTATGTTGAAAAAGTATTATATTCTTAATGTTCAGTACTTTATTACACCTCGATCAAAGCTCTTTCCCATTTAAGTGCTACCAGAGCGTGGTTCTAATAGTGTGCTGATGTTATAAATAAATTAAGGATTTTTGATAAAGAATAAGGTTGCCTAGTGCAGGCGAAGTGTAACACTTGTTTTGTCCATTTCAGGTGGCTGTAAAGGTGGAATTCGCAGTGGACAGGCGAGCTGTGCTGGCGATATCCGACGTGACTAAAAACCAACTCCAATACGAGCTCGAAGTATGTGGTCTAAAAGTAAAAGGCAGCGCAGTGAGTTAAGTCTACATTTGCGCACAGTGTACGTAGTTTGCTGTCTGTCGTGGAAGTGAATACTGAGTTATGGCTGGGAACTGTACCTTCGCATTCACTGGTGCTTAGGAGTCAGGCACATGTGTGTTCCTGCCTCAGCATACAAGTACGGTAAAATTCGACTCTAAATGGGTGCCTCTGACTGAAGAGCTTCACAGTAAAAATCATTGACTTACAGCTCGATGCCAGTTTGATGAGCTGGCAAGGTACCTCTGGGCAGGATAAAGATGATGATCCTCATCTTGATCCAACTACAGTATTTACAGTGCGGGGGGGGGGGGGGGGGTTGGAACCTTTGGTTCGAGTTGTACGAATTGTGAGGGAAGTTGGAAATTGTTGAACAAATTAACTAATTCGCTTTTGCCGATAGTACAGAGAATTGATAAGTTATCAATAGATATGAACAATGAAACTGTTTATCTTTTGTGGTGAAACGTTTGTTTGCAGAATCAGGCCAAAGTTCCGCAAATTACCAATTCAGTCATGTTTCAAATTATTTAGCCGTTAACCTGTGGTAAATTGAGCAGCATTGTAGATGAGGCCTTTTATTAGGAGTTTGCTGATAAACATTTCTATCATGTTCAAAACCATAGCGTGCCACACGTCGGATATACTGAGGATGTTCGGTTACCCATGTCACTTCTTTCCTTTAGGGTTACCGAAATTGAGGCAGTAAATAATATTCTAGAAGGTATGCATCCAGAACCTGTTAGGTTAGCCGAGCACGCTAACGAGCTGCTTCCTGGACTCGGGTAAGCGCGCCGGCCCCAGATCGAATCCGCCCGGCGGATTAACGAAGAGGGCCGGTGTGCTGGCCAGCCTAGATGTGGTTTTTAGGCGGTTTTCCACACCCTCCTAGTTAAATACCGGGCTAGTCCCCACATCTCGCCTCAGTTACACGGCTCGCAGACATCTGCACACTTTCACACTATTCCATAGATGAAACTAGTCGCAGACAGTTGGGGTACACTAATTCCTTCCCGGGAGGTACGGGGTGGTGGCAGGAAGGGCATCCAGCCACCCCTTCAACTAACATTGCCACATCCGATTAACCATGCCGACCATGGGTATCCGCCGGAAAAACGGCACAAGCAAAAGAAAGAGAAATAAGGTATGCATCCAGAAGATCGATGACATATTCGCTTCACAAATACACCACGAACATTTACTCAGTTCGATAAAGTAGTGGCGAGTATAAGAAACCTTTGATTAAAGACATACCTCCTGATAATAAATATAAACAGGTAGCATTTGGTAGCAGAAAATGTTTTCGGTGTGATCAGTCAGGTTATCTAGTGCAAGATTGTTCGGTACTCTGACAGGGTAAAATGGAGCTGACGCCTTGGGGTGGCGGCTCACGGTAAGAAGTTCAAAATGGCTCTGAGCACTATGGGACTTAACATCTATGGTCATCAGTCCCCTAGAACTTAGAACTACTTAAACCTAACTAACCTAAGGACATCACACAACACCCAGTCACCACGGTAAGAAGTGCCGGGGACCACTCAATGGATATAATAAAGACTGTTTCTAGCTCAAATTACCATTTCTTTTTGCTATTTTAAACCATGAGCCAATATGTGGTTACTTGACTCGGGTAGGGACATCTCCCTGCTCGATTATCAGTGATATGACAAGCATTTTCACATTTGTAAATTTCCTCCTTTACAAAAACTAATCAAGTGATGTCGTACAGTCAATGGTGAGTTGTTGCCTGCGTTGGGCGAGATCATTGACGTGGCTGATACATTTTACTGTTGTCAAATGTCTGTCGACTGATGTCTTGCTTGGTTGTGGTTTTTATTGAAGACTTGATGAAGAATTTCAGATTATGCAAGTAGAGAGTGGTACGTGGGACACATGCTCAAGGATACTTCAACTCAATAAAGACAAGGCAACAATTACCAATCAAACACAAACTCTGGCTTGTAGTTTCCAACAGGTTTTATTTAACAATTGCATGACAACATCAAACTGCTGTTACCCCAGAATAATATACATAATTGCCTTAGAACTTGAAACATTACTAAACAGACAAAATGGCTAGGGCGTCAAAGACCACCCCAAACAATAAATAATTTTAAAACCCTCTCTACATAAATCTTGAGAACCATACAAACTATAAATGGTTTACAGAGAAAAACTCACACAAAATCAGGACACCCTTTTAAGATATAATAGCAGACACAACTCACAATTTCTCTTTATGAATAAGATACTAAAAACCCAGTACAATGAAAGTAATCTTTCACGTATTACAAAATTTCAGTGACAAGTAATGGCACAACAGAGGTGCGCGGAAGCTACAACTCAGATCGAGCCTGAATGAAAGCTGGAAGGCACAGTGAAGAAGGAAAGTTGGACGGCTCGGCGTCACCAGGTGCAAATACTAAAATACTCAAATTCGCCGAAGAACTGGAGTCTACTGATAAACACAGCGACCGCGCCATAGGTTATAATTCAAACTGGCCGCCGCCAAGGCGTAGCCCCCAGTTAAACGACCAGCTACAACGGACGACGCGCACCGCTGATTATACAACTGAAACACCAACATAAAACCACACAGTAACTGGGCAGTATCCAGAGAAACACAATCCTTAAAACATTAGAAAAATTTCAAAACAGGAATACGGCTGCAAGGGACCCACAAGCCATTCACATTCAGAATTAACCAATTTAAATATGTGCACTACTTTTTCATTAATAATCTGTGCAGACAGGCTTATTATTGCCGGAACAGGAAGTGATAATACACTCAAAAACATAAGAAGCTGGTCATAATACTAAATCGCGCCCTCTTAACTTAATTCATAACATATCCCCAGAGCCGATTAATTATATATATTCCATTAACACACACTCCATAATTACCACACGACAGGACTCTATCACAAAGTAAATTTTTCATCATTAAGCCCCTGTTTGTTTACCTCTGAACACATTACCTAAATAACAGCAGACAGCCAGAAAATAGTACCTGTGGTTATCTCGTAGTGCACAGACACGCACTTAGATATACAGTCCTTGCTCGTATCTCAAGTGCATCCAAAACAGCAAACTTCATTCACACAGGTAACCACTGTTCAATAAGTTGTGCACCAGTGGTCAATACGAAACAGGTGACATGGGCGTCCAAACTCTGGGAGAGCCGTTAACGTTTGATTCTGTAGCGCATCCGGTTGCAGGCTGATACATTCCAAAGCCATTTTCACACGTTCACATCGTTTAGCAGCACAGACGAGACCATCGCCCTCTCACTAGATGCAGTACACACTCGCCGACCGCACGCACGTCTCCGACCGCAGCTCCACTGCCCACGTGACAGAAGCAGAGCGTGCTCAAAGAGCGACCGCCGACAACCAGACTGCACATCGGAGAGCCAACCAACCGACCTAAAAACCACCCCTCTCTCCACAGCAAATTGACAGTATAAAGAAGACTCTTTGGTTCGCTGGAGGTGGTTGCTCATTGGTTTAGACGTTAAATGACAGTTTGAAAAGTGGTAAGCCATTTCTTTGTCATCTCCATCGGCTACACTGACCCTAAGAGTGCACGTAAAAATCTCATGGCCTAGAATAATTCTGAATATTTTAGTGAAACCAAATTCGATTCAGAAGCAACTCAGTGATCGAATTTGGTCAGTAGACAGGTCCGACTGTATTCCTGGAGGCCGGTGGTACCATAATTCGTAGAAAGTCTCCTCACGGAAGTCTTTAAAGACGCCGCGTCTAGCGCAGCAAGAATGATGTTATGGTGAGGAATCTGCAGCGGCGGGTGAATGGGCGCTGACGAGGCCGGCCACAGCGTCCCAGCAGTGTGGCGGCAGCCGCAGCGGAAGCTGTTATTCCCATAAAATATCTAGTAGTATGCGTAAGGAGGGATTTAAAGTTGAAAGGATCACATAGAACTAATCGCTTGAAAGACAGATGCGAATGAGACGGTTTGGAATAATCTTCAGGAAATTAGTCCGTCAGCAAAGGAGGTGGCTTACAAAACCCTCGTTCGATCTATATTTGAATACTGCTCCATAGCAGATAGGATTGATAGAGAAAATAGAGAAGATCCAAAGAAGGGCAACACGTTCGCTATAAGTTCGTTTAGTGAGCAGGAAAGCGTTACAGAGATAATCAACCAAGTCCAGCGTTGCAGACTCTGCAAGAGGGGCGTTCTGCATCACCAGAAGCTTAAAATTAGGAACCTTAGTACTCACACGGAAGTTTGCCAGTAATCATTTTTCCTGCGAACCATTCGTGACTGGAACACGGAGATGGGAAGCGACAGTGGTACACAATGTACCAGTATCGTCCGCTACACACCGCCTCCGGAATTTAGATGTAGATAATAATAATGAAGATGATTTTTCCTCTGGTACGTCGCTGTTTAGTATATTTGTTTGCCAACAAAAGATTTGCTATTTAGAGAAATACAGCACTTGCAAGTCATTAGTCTAAATTTCAAGAAGTTCTTTGTAGGCGATCAGGCCGCAAGCTCCATTACGTGGTCAGGGTCTCATCCAAGCAACTCGAAAGTCTCCTGTATTCGATTTAGCTTGTAATTTATTTTTGGAATTTCTCGACATTTTCGAGATCCTTAGTTGTCATGCTTCTTTATGCTCTGGTGGTTAGCTGTGAAATGTGTAAATTGACACATATAAAAATATAAAAGCTTTTAGTAGAGTGTACTTGGGGGGAAGGGGGCAGACATCAGCTCCAAGACTCCCGTGACTCCCTCCCTCCTGGATCTGCATCGGCACATGAGACGTACCTGCTGAATCCCAGAGATAAATGAATACAGAGAAGCAACTGGCGCCAACGGGGCGTCGTATCAGAGAGTTCGTTTTTAAGTTTCTGCCTACCAAAAGGTATTTGATCTGTAAACGAAACTCCTCCCTAACAGGCCATGAAGGCCCAATGGAACCGACCGGCCGGCATGTCATCCTCCGCCCACACGCGTCACTGGATGCGGATATGGAGGGCCATGTGATCAGCACACCCCTCTCCCGGCCGTATGTCAGTTTCAAAGACCAGTGCCTCTACTTCTCAGTCAAGTAGCTCATCAGTTTGCCTCACAAGGGCTGAGTGCATCCCCCTTGCTAACGGGAACCGGTGTTACCACTGCGACAAGGCCGTTGATTTGCTCTATAAACATAGCTATATGCAAAGAGGGTGTAACGGTAAAGGCAAAGTTAACCCTTTCATTGTTGCTGATCTGAGTACAGTTTAGGCTTACAAATTACTTAAAGTACTTGTGGAATAACTAGATGTCTTTACTGATAAACTAGGGGTCACAGACAAAACTGAGTGCAAAACGTAGCTCGCCGATAAAATCCCTGTCCGCCAATCCCCCTACCGATTGCCTCCTCCTACAACGAAAGAGCTATATAAGATTATCTGTCAACTTTTGGCAGATGGTGACATTAGGCTGTCAGTGTCGCCGCGTATCTCGCCCATTTTTCTAGTTCCTAAGCGCAGTGGCTACGGTTATTAATCAGTCGTTGATTACCACTCCCTTAAATGAAAAGTAGTATTAGAATCTATGCCATTAGCCTACCTCCATAGTTGTTTTACCTGTTTTTTGGGAGCTCGGTATTTTACCATTATTGATATTACTCAGGCCCATTGTCAGGTGCCATTGGCCGAAGAGTCAAAACCTCTCGCTTAATTTGGTACAAACTGTAATCTGTTTGAATATAATCGTAACTCTTTTGGGTTGGACACAGGGATGGCTGTGTTTTTGCATTTTCTATATTCTATGTTATGTGAGCTGAAATTCAAATGTGTTTATAATTATCTAGATGATGTTATAATACACGGCAAGACCTTTGTTGAAAACTTCATAATTAACGCGACGTATTGCGCATAACTGAACTGACTGTGAAACGTTCCAAATTTGGCCCGCCAGCAGATTTTCTTTTTGGGACACAACATGTCAGCTGATGGAATCAGGACAGATCAGGATCGTACTGAGGTTATCCGTGAGTTCCCACCACCTAAAGACAAAGGAGGTGTGGCTACGTTTGTAGCAACGGTGAATTTTTTTGGAAGTTTATCGCTAATTTTGTCCAGCTGGCCGCTCCCCTGAATCAGTTGCACCAAAAAGGCGAAAAATTCAGTGGACCAGCACCCTGCAATCTGTATTCAGCAACTTAAGAATAGCCTTTGCTAGCACTCCCTTCTTAGCTGTTTCTGACTTCGACAGCGAGTTTATTTTGCAAACTTTGCCTCAAATTCAGAGATAGCGGCCGTGTTAGTCCAAGAGTGTGGCAGAGAGTGGAAGGCGATCTTTTACCTTTCGAGTATCTTATCGTCCGCCGAGGTTAACTACCCTGTATATGAGCTGGAGGCCTCGGCTGTCGTGTTCAGACTCGAGAAATTTATATTTTACCTTTGCTATAAACCATTCCACCTGGAAACCGATAACCAAGCTTTGACCCGGATGTTGGCTAGGCCCCATAAGACAGACGGAATTGCCCCTTGGATGGTTACGATTCACGCCTTCCTTTTTGAGGTAAAGCAGATCAGAGTTGCAGATAACCTAGTTGCTAATTGTTTGAAGGACATCATCTTTCCGCCAATGACTGCTATAATTTTTTTTTACACTATTGCAATTTCGGCCTTAGCCCATTATCAACTGATATTATGGCTTTAAGCCATGTCAACGTAATGTAAGCTGACACATTTGTATGTCTTTTTTTTTCCTTCATTGTCATTTTCACACCTGATACAGGTAGGCCAGCAGCAGCATACTACGCCGCTCTTCGGCCACAGAGATGACTAATGATACAAAAGGAGACAATCGAAAAACAGACATGGTGGATATACAAACGTAGACAGACAAAATTAAAACATACGGAGCCGTTCACGGGCGCAGTGCCCAAAATAAAAACGTTCAGAGACGTGGACAAGCACAGAGATGACAGAGACGACACACGCGAATGATGGAGCACAAACGATGAAACACTGAAACCTGGAACACGAACACTACGGCACACACAAACACTAGACGATGATCTCCAGCGCGCGAAAGTTCACTATACTTATACGAGTCCGGGGACCTGCCAAAAAGGGGAAAAGGTGGGGGAGGAGGCAAAGGGGAGGGTGTAGATGCCAGTGGCAGAGGAGATGGGAGGGGGAGGAAAGTAGGTAGGGGGTAGGGGAAGCCCAGGGGGAGGAGGGAGGGAGGAAGGGAGAGAAGGGAGAGAGGGTGTCCTGAGGGAAAAACACAAGGTGTGGTAGAGGAGGATCAAAGTTGGTAGGAGGGGTAGATGGAGGGGATGAGGGCATCATCAGGGAGGGGGAGTTGGTGGAAGCCACCTTGGACGAGGGTATGGAGAGTGGAGAGATGGAGAGCACGGGGGATGTGGGAATGCAGGCACGGCAGCAGACGGGGGTGGGAGAGGATGGGAGAGACAAGCGGGTGAGGGGTATCAAGTTTGCGGGAGGTGTAGAGGATCTGTATCTGTTCGAGGAAAAGGAGGAGGTGCTGGAACGGGGTGAGGTCATATAGGATCCGCGTGGGGGATGGGAGGTGGATGCGATAGGCGAGGCGAAGCGTATGGCGTTCTAGGATTTGAAGGGATTTGTAGAAGGTAGGAGGGGCGGAGATCCAGGCGGGATGAGCGTAGCAGAGGATACGGCGGATAAGGGATTTATAGGTGTGGAGGATGGTGGAGGGGTCCAGACCCCATGTGCGGCCAGAAAGGAGCTTGAGGAGTCGGGAGCGTGCCTTGGCTTTGATAGTCCGGAGATGGGGGGTCCAGGAGAGGCGACGGTCAAGGGTGACGCCAAGATACTTGAGGGTGGGAGTGAGTGTGATAGGACGGCCATTTTGTATGTCGTTGTCAATACTGTTAAATACACTAGTGACGTCATTACACAGTGCGAGCACACGTATTCAAACATCGTAAAACAACATAATCTGTAAGTGCACATGTTCGTTAAACCATCACTAGTCACAAATGCTTTAGACTAGTGATGGTTTAACGAACATGTGCACTTAGAGATTATGTTGTTTTAAGATGTTTGTATACGTGTGTTCGCACTGTGTAACGACGTCACGAGTATATTTAACAGTATTGACAACGACATACAAATGTGTCAGCTTACATCACGTTGACATGGCTTAATGCCATAATATCACTTGATAATGGCCTAGGGCCAAAATTGCAATAGTCTAATAAAAGCTTATAACAGTCACTGGCGTAAAGATGATGTCCTTCAACAAATTTTTGTGATTGTGAATCCCAGCTACAAGTCTAGTTGCTAATGCTCTCAGTCGCATGTTCCAACGTGACTCAGAAATTGTTGAGACCCCACAAGTTAACCAGGAATCCATTTGTGTTTCTGCAGTCCTAGGCAATGTACTTGTGTTGTTCGGTGACTTAAAAAAGAAAACAAGAAGAAGATGCTTAACTACGTAACGTGAAGAAACAGCTTAGGGACAGTCTACACAAGATGGGATATTCCATCAACAAATGCCTCTTGTATTACCGTACCCGCTGCGACGGAAAAATGAGGATCTGTCTTCCGAAGGAATTTCTTCCAACAGTTTAAAGCATATTCACCAACATCTATGTGATGAACGTCTGGGTAGTTAAAAAACCATCATGAGGTAAAAGGGCATTTAACTCGGCCGAGTTTGAATGCCAATGTGAGGTTGGTCAGTCAGTGCCAAGAGTGCAGTATGGCTCAAGCTAATTCTAGTACCTGCAGGGGCAGTCTGCATTTCAGTTAGCTAGAGAACCCTATGGATATGCTGCCCATCTGGGACCTTTCCCTGTACTAAAAGCGCTAATGGATACATATTTGTTGTGGTTGACGATTTACTCATTTTATTTAATTGCTCCCGAGTAAATCAATGACAACTGGGGCTACATTTCAGCAAGTGGTAAAAATATTTTCCTTGTGGGGGTCACCCAAGGTTTTAGTGAGCAGTGATTCACCGACTTTCCTGTCCTGAAAATTTAGGAGGTTTTAGTCTAAGAGCGCGATTTCTCACGTCACGACCACCCCCCTGTTAACCGATGACATCATTTGAAGAACGAGTTAATCATAACTTTAAATTAGCCCTGATTATTTTCCATGACCAGTCTCCGGCGAAGTGCGACCAGTTCATCAACTAACTTTATTCTGCATTTTGTGCAGTTGTGCATGAAATCCACAAAACCATACCTACCAAGTTGATATTTTCGTTTCCGATTAACTCGCTTACATCAAACCTCTGATAAGTATATGATCACATTCCTGAGGATATTAATCCCAAGGTCATAAGGGAGAACTCTTGAAGACTGCTGGGAGATAGGCTACCCAGTATAACAGGGGCAGGCAATCTGTCTCACTTAAGTTCGACATAGTCGTTTTGTTAAAGAATTTCTTGGCTCAGAGGAAGGCTGGTCAGAAGGTTACTGCGAAGATACTTCCTCATTTCGAGGGGCTGTACGATGTCATCAGGTGCCTTTTTTCAGGACAATGCCACTAAGTGACAGCTCAGGGAACATTTAAGTCAGTTAAAGTTGTCCCCTGATAATCAGGATGCTGAAGCACGGGTTGTCCCTTAAATTTTGGGGTCTGGGAACTACCACCAGTCTTCCCCCTTCCCCTTACGAGAGGGAGAACTTCTTTGGGTTTCGTTACCTAACTATGGCTTCTGTTGCGACTCGGCAGATGGTGGCATTTAAGCGCACACGCAGCTCACGCTAGAGGTCTCTTGGGGGTTGCCTATCTGTGAACGCAGTCTTCCCCCTTCCCCTTACGAGAGGGAGAACTTCTTTGGGTTTCGTTACCTAACTATGGCTTCTGTTGCGACTCGGCAGATGGTGGCATTTAAGCGCACACGCAGCTCACGCTAGAGGTCTCTTGGGGGTTGCCTATCTGTGAACGAGTCTGTCTGGATTACGGCCTGAACTTGCCAGCCGCGCAGGTCCGACTGCCGCGCTTGGATGGCGGTTGTTTATTTAAGAGAAGGTGCCTACGCGTATTGGAGAGTCGCCGTTTACCCCTAAATTTGCGGTAGCGGGTCATAGTTTGGAGTTCGATTAGGCCTGTTTCTTGCTGCCTTGGTTGGTAGACATGGGCACATACATCTTTAATTCTCACAGGCCCAACGCAGGAGTAAACGATGAGAACCATGTCTTGTATGAAGTAAAGTGTCGGCTACTGTTCGTGAAAACCCTGCGCTTTTGCTACTAGTTCATTTGGTGTTCTTACCGTAAGCTTGCCCCGCAAGGGGCCTCCCGGCCAATAACGCCAAACGTTCATTTCCTTTTTCCCATAAGCTAGCCTGGCTTATACCACTGGCTGTTATGTTAGCCATTGACCTTAATCTGAATCAGGAACCCTGTGATAAGAAATTGCCCGAGTTAAACATGGATTCAGTCGTATGACAGCTTGGATTTTGCTTAGTTCTATTTTGTGAGTACCTGATCTAGAAAGATCTGCTTTTATTTGCACTACCGGTGCATGTATTTTCTAGGTGTAGGTATATTTAATTTTTTTCATTGTCAGTTAACTTTAAGTACTTGTGGGACAAATAGGCCCAGTTATTTACTTTAGGTTTCCCAGTCAGTACTAAAAAGTCCATGTGAGTGTTGTAATTTAATTTTTATGTAAATTTTACTCAATTAACCTTAAGTACTTGCACATCAATATGTCTCGGTTGTCTGATCCGATTTTCCCTTTCATGGTTGGAGGGCTGTGTGCTATTTGCAATTTATTTGTTATGTAAATCTAATGTATATTCGACGTGTGTCTTTTAGAATCTGTAATGAATCGAGCAACCGTTTGGTATGTGTGCCGAGCTCACGCTGGTTATCTCTGCTGAAGCTTGGGCAAAGCTTTTCTAAGTTACAAGAAGATACCATGACTGAGGGAAAAATACAACCTTTCTTCTGTGTCATAAAATGACCTGACTTCTTGAATTACACATGCAGCATGGTTAACTATTAGATTTAAATCATCTGCTGTAAAAATGCGGATGTTTTGCAGTTCTTTGTCTTTTTGAATTCTCGTTCTGACACCTTTGTATATTCCTGGCATACTGGCGCAACCATCATAATCCTGACCACGGATTTTAGTTAACAAGTGTCCCTTTTCGCTTGTTGTACTTAGTATTTCCTTTTCTATTCCTGATGCACCTTGATCTTTTATTTCACGAAAATCTACAAAGCTTTCACTTTTTTCAGGTTACAAGGCTTTGCAGTAACATCTTGTGAAACTGTAACATATTGAAAGGTGGCGCAGTAGTTGCTCAGAGAATATCGAGGGCAGTTGTAGTTCAGACGTTGTCGTGAGCAGTGCTTGTTGAGAGTATGTCGAGGGCAGTTGTAGTTCAGAGGTTGTCGTGGGAAGTGTTTGTTGAGAGGATGTCGAGAGCAGTACTAGTTGAGAGCATGTCGTGTGCAGTTATTGTTCTGTTGGCCGAGAGAGTTGATGCTGTTCGGTTGGTGTAATGTATATATGGAAGATGTTGCAATGATCACAGTGTATTTTTCGTCATTATATATGGAGGTAACAAAATTTTTTTTTAATTTCAAAGTTCCTAAATAACTACGCGTCTTGGTCACAGGTTCAGTCAACAAAGCATCTGGCTCGTGTTCATGTATTAGACTTGTAATTCTGATTTATATGTGCAATTATAGTATTTCTGGTTTTTCAATTAGTTCATTGTAAATGGTGTTTAAAATTTCTTGTCGTATTGAGGAAGAACCGTGCCAGATACATGTACGTTGAACCACACTACCACACACAGAACAGTTACACTTGTGCTTGGTTGTTTCGTAGCTTTTATAGTTGCAGGGGACTTAATTAATCAATTGTGTTAACGGAAATTTCCTTTCATTCTTTATTGTTATTTTATGCAGTCAGATTGCGTACTAATACCAGTCAGGGCCAATCGGTTACGAGACTTCGCTACCGGACACACAGCTACTAAAATTATATTTTCATTTTATAATTAAGCCCCCATGCAATATCTAAATATTTGAGTTATTTGATCTCTTTTTGTAATATCCTGTGTTGTACCTGTAATAATAGAAAAGAATGAGGCAGCTTTAATGTCATTAATAATTTCTTTTGCAACTGAAGGGGTAGGACATTTACTGACTCATTTTGAATTGAAGGGATAAGGTTCTTTTTCGTATATTTTGATTTATTTATTAGATCACGTTATACCGGATCCTCTAGGGTGTATGAGAAGTAGGGACGAATATTAAAGTGCTAAACAACATACAAAATTTATTGAAAATGTAATGTTTTTTTACGAACACATAAGTAACTTCTCCCATTTATATACGAAAAATTATATCCTCCATATGACCACCCAAGGCCTCGCGGCAACGAGCAATGCATTCGTTGAAGTTCTCGATGACGCGTCCAAAAACATCTGGTGGGATGCCGTCATAACCTTTTTAATTTCATCCTTCTGTTGGTGTATTGATTGTGATTTTTTCACGTACACCTTTGATTTCCCAGATCCCCGCAAAAAATAGTCACAAGGCGTAAGATCGCATGATCTGCCAGTCCACTCCTGGTTGCCACGCAGAGAGATAATTTTTGAGGAAACTTTTCATTCAGCAAAGCATCGTTTCACGGGATGTGTGACATGTTGCACCATCATGTTGAAACCAAAAATCCTCATTTTCATCAATAAGATGAAATAACCAATCAGAAAGCGTGTTTCAGTATCGGTCGCCATTCTCAGTGACGGCAGCACCCTCATCATTTTCAAAAAAGTACGGGCTGATCACTCCTCCTGCCCGGAACCCATCCCACACAGTCGTGCATTGTGGATGCTTCTTCTCATCGTACACAGTCACTCGCGGATTTTCACTACCACAAATTCTGCAGTTCTGCTTATTGACGTACCCACTGAGATGGAAGTGCACCTCATCTGAAAAAATTATTCTTTTTGTGGTGTTCTCGTTCTCCGCTTGTCGCGCCAAGATCCATTGAGTGAATCGATGTCTCTTCTCATGATGTGCAGGCTTCAACTGTTGTGGAAGTTAAATCTTGTACGCATGCATTTTCAGATCTATTGAAAGGATTTCATCGAGAGAACTCGGGTGATAAATTCAGTAGCTGAGCCCGTCGGCGAACCGATTTTCGGGGGCTTGCAGTCACACTGTCACGCACGACTGCAACGGTTTCTTGTGTTCGAACAGAACGCGGTCTTCTCGTTTTCTTAACGTTTGAAACAGATCCCGTGGTCTCAGACTTCTGGATCATCTTCCGAACTGATGATTCGGTTGGAACAGCACTACGTCCGAGTGTCACACCGCAGTTCACGAACGGTTGTCGTGGGACTCGCTGTTTTTGTAACAACTTTTTATCACTTGCATACGTTGCTCAGCTGTCATCTGCTCCATGACAAAGATAAACATCAAACAACAATGATACCACAAAAAAGCTATCAGGCTACTAATGGGAAGGCTCGCAGATAACAGACATAAAAAAACCACGGCTGCCAACCATCATATGACGAAAAGGATCAAATTTCAAATTCGCCCTTACTTCCCGGACACACGTTACTTTGCAAGAAGTTCGATACTTGCTAAGAATTTTCCACTGCTTGATTTCCCATTTCCTCCGTATGTCTGCGAAAAGCTATATTACTGGATGCCAGTCTCAACGTCAAATTCACAATACACTCTAGGACCTGTTTCCTTATGTTCTCTCTTTTCTTTAGTTCTGAATCCGTACCCACGGCAACTGTTTTTTTCTTACGCCACGAACTGAACACATGCTTTCGAATGTGCATAGTTTCATGTGTCACTATACTTTTGGATAGCTGCCTCTAATCTCGCGCCCTTTCCCTCCAAGTTGACGCCGATTCCTTTTCTTCGAAGAATCAACACGGTTTACTGTAAACTATCATTTTTAGATGAATAACACAGCCATTATCTCCTAATTCTTTGCTATGGCAATGTGAACTTTTCGTAATACTTAGTGAAGGATCTTTTTTAATGCTTAGTATCTTTGAGGAAAGGACCTGGTGACCGATAAGGATTTTGTCTATCACACGCATCAAGAAAGAATAATTTTGTACCTAAATGTGGTGTTTTGGTATTCATTACCATTGTTGTAATTGTTTTGTAATAACTAATACGCGCCGCTCTTTTGTGACGACCGAAGAACATGCTGCAAGCCAAGTGTTACGAGGGACGCCAAGGACAAGCATTATTTACACTTCTTCCAGCTGTGCTAAACTCAACTCGCCATTGATAGATTTTCCGGAATCGTTTTGAGCTGACCTTTTCTGTGCAGACTTGCATTTAACTTGACTGTTTATCTTATACACATTATACTTATATTTATATACTGTCTTATGTTTGTGTATGTTTTAATTTTTGTACTTATTTTTAATATCAATAACAGTAACAATAATATTTTATTTGGTTTTCTGCGGTCCCCATCCGCATTATAGGCCCTAAAGTTACGTTCCTGGCTTTCACTCGGTACTATGTGGCACTACCCCAGCGTTTCCAGATCCAAAATGATAACATTTGGGTAATTTTTCCCCAAATATCTTAAACTCACATATTCCTGTATTATTAATTGTCATTATTGGTTGCTTGAAGAGGTGGAATTAAACGTCTAGAGCAATAAAATTATTGGTATCGTACGTATCAAAAATTTATAGTATTTAAACTAAAATTTTTAATTTGTAAATAAAAACACATAGCCTGGCCAGAAAAATAAAAAAAAACCTGCTCTAAGAGCATCACATTTGCTTTCTTTATGCTTTTTATTCATTGGTTTATTGACACACCATTAGCGCACCACCTACATCTCACTTTGCAACTCGACAGCTCTAAACACTACGTTGCTGTGAGCACGCATAACCGTGCTCGTGTTTTTCTCTCATACTTCCACAACGCACTTAACCGCCGATCTGTCGTTGCCTTACATTTAATTGTAACAAATCATACCAATACAGAAGCATTATAGAGGGATCAAATGGGTCAAATGGCTCTGAGCACTATGGGACTTAACATCTATGGTCATCAGTCCCCTAGAACTTAGAACTACTTAAACCTAACTAACCTACGCACATCACACAACACCCAGTCATCACGAGGTAGAGAAAATCCCTGACCTCGCCGGGAATCGAACCCGGGAAACCGGGCGCGGGAAGCGAGAACGCTACCGCATGACCACGAGCTGCGGACTATAGAGAGATCCTCAATATTTGAAACAGTATGTATTCGTAGGACATACGTTATAATATAAAACCTATGAAATAAAAGTTTCAACTAAAACGACGAAATAAAATATATGAACTCGATACGAGCACGAAGGTCGATAGACATCCCAGACAGTCGAAACTGGGCATATACACATCATAGTGATGTCACTCAAAGATATCGCTGTGGTGAGCCTGGCGACCCCAATAAAAGGGAAGGTGCATCGATTGCTTCGGAGAGTGTGTGATATCTAGTGGATATCAGGAAAACTGAGTACGTGTCGGTTGGACGAAAACGTCAGAGGTGGCAGATAAAATACTTCCTTGATACCAAAATTTTCTTCCCAGATGTTTTTCCAAGATTTCTGTTTCTCCAAAAGTCCGTCCAAAAAATATTTTTCCCCAAAATCGCGAAAAAAAACCAGCCTGGAGTCGTTTACTATCGTATGGCATAATGTTCTGGGACAGTGCAGCTGAAGTGCAATTCTCAACCACAAAACTAGAAGTAAAAACAATTCCCATATGAACTATGGAGCGCTGTCTAACTTTCCGACTGGAGTTTTATAGCAGACATCACGCAGCAAGTTTAAATTTGCCAGATATTCAAAAACAACGTGTAAGGATACTTCACCAGCCGCTTTTTCTTCAATTTATAAGAAGGTTTGGACTCTGAGATGTGAATTCCTCACAACTGTAATACTTATCTTACATTTCTCTCGAGTTTGTCAGTAAATGAGTATATAGACAACTGAACTGTATCGAATAATGCTTTGTTTAAAGTGTCCTGTACATATAAAAAAAGCATGTAACTTTTCTCCTGTAATATATGTATAGCAAGCAATCCAGAAGCTATTCCCACAATCGTCAGTGTGGGGAGATTAACATTATTAATTATTTTTTTGCTAGTAGTAGCAAGCAATGGCTGCTTCTGTCTGTGAGTGAATTAACATGTGGCTCGCCTTTTCAGTAATGAATGTCTGTCCTATGTACCATCATCCACTGTACGAATTTTCGTCATTTTTGACTGAAAACATAAAAGAAGATGATGTTAGTTAACTAACTCTCTTGCTGGCTTCTTTTCAGGGGTACGGCGGTCGCGGATACTTTTGTACGAAGAAATCAAAACTTTCCAGGATTGTAGATATTTGTTAAGTCATTGATTAAGGAATGAAAAGTTTCACACGTCCAACTTATATGTTCTAAAACATTTCATTGGACTGATTGACAAAATTTACAATCATTAATTTCCAAACTTTAAATTCATATAAACATGACTATTCTTTACAACATCTACAACTGAACTTGATTGTTTCCTACAAAAAGTAAAACCCAACTCTTTCTACAACATCTAAGATGGAACCCTTTCTTCCAGTAACTCAAATAAAAAATGTATAAAAATAATTGAAATAAGAAAAATTCCAATAATTTCTACCACTCTTCTCGCCAACCACGCAAGAGAACAAAGATTACGTACAAATACAAAGAACTTAATTGTTTACATCTCTGATAAAGGTCTTATTTGAATCAACTGATATATTTAACGAAATTTAGAGAAAATGAATTGTTATATTTACGTGTTAAAACATAAATTATCCTATTCACATACAATATAAATTGTCGTGCGTGAAGTAATGAATTTTTGTAATAATGGTTTCATATGATATCGATACCCATCACCATCAGGGGGTTCAAAATGTGTAGCAGGCAAGGTTACATCACAAACGGACTCGTTCCACATTTCTGCAGGTTCTGCTTCTTATTATGGGATTTAAAGAATACAGTGTGTAGGTGAACGACTGGATGAATGATTACATATAAATACAAAGAACTTAATTATTTATATCTCTCGTAAAGATCTTATTTGAACCAACTCATATATTAAGCGAAATTTAGAGAAAATAAATTGTTATATTTACGTGTTAAAATTACAAATTATCCTAGTCACATAAAATATGAATTGTCATGCATGAAGTAATGAATTTTAGTAATAATGGTTTCACATGATATCGAGACTCATCACCATGGAGGGTTCAAATTGTGTATCAGGCATGATTACCTCACCAGGATTTAAAGAACACAGTGTGCAAGTGAATGGATGGACGAATGAACTCTGTATACATGGACACCTCCAGCGTTTATAACAATGTGTCGATTCCTGTATTAGCTACAAAATTTCAAAATCTTAGTACCCTGTTTACCTCCTCAAAATTTCACTGATTAGCAGAAGAGTCATCACCACATACAGCAACAAACGTGTGGGACCAAGAGAAACAAGTGTACCACAGCTGCAAGGCTCAATTCTACTCGCCTGCTGTTTAGTAGTATCACAGCGGGCCTGCATAATGTCGCTCAAAAGGTCGTTCAGACTTTGCAGTATTCCTACGATCTATACAATTATGTGACATGTGATACTCTAAAGCAGTGCTACCAGAAAATGGACGCAGCTACGACAAATGTTGCTGCGAGCTGCACTGCATGGAATATCGGCAAGTATCTTTAGCGGACCTGTTGCGGGTCATCATTTCAAATCTAATCACCAGCAAATACTTGTTATTTGTTACTTATCGTCTGTAGAATGTTCTCGAAATTTCTTACGTTTGTAATATTTGCTTGTTCTGAAACACTCGATGTTTATATAAACAGCGGCGCCCTCCGTCCAGAAGGGAGATGTTTCTGTATGTTGGCTTCTGTAATAAGCGTGCATTCACTGTTAAGCCTTGTACTCAATTTATGAAATTGTTTTCGAATTTTGACTTGATTTTCGTTACGACATGAGAATATCAGTGATTGTGTACATAAAAATGTTCTGAAAATATCGCCGACCAAATCATTGGTGTCTACACATCCGACATCAGTGGTACATGCAGAGTACTATGAATATTAGTCTACACATAAAAAAAGTAGTGGAACGCTCAGTAATTTATATTGATCACAAGCTACCTTGAAAGAGGAGGGGAGGAAAGGTGGTGCAACGTTCATAAGACAACATTCGGACTACAGGTATCATTGTTCCGGATCAGCATCGAACTCCGGCTTAGAAGGCCTAAACAAGCTTCATTATAAATTTAGACTATGTTTAAAAACTATGGATTCTGCACATACATCTACATCAAATGATTAAGTGCCTGACAGAGAGTTCATTGAACAACCTTCAAGCTGTTTCTCTACTGTTTCACTCTCGAACAGCGTGCCGGGAAAACGAACACTTAAATATATCCGTGCGAGCTCTGATTTCTTTTATTTTACTATGATGATCATTCCTCCTTACGTTAGAAAGTGTCCATAAAATATTTTCACACTCTGAGGAGAAAGTTGTGATTGAAATTACACGAGAAGACCCTGCCGCAACGAACAGCGCCTTTGCTTTAATGATTGTCACTCTAATTCGCGTATCACATTCTTGGCACTCCCTCCCCTATTGCGCAATAATACAAAACGAACTGTCCTTCTTTGAACTTTCGCGATGCCCTCCGTCAATCCTATCTGATGCAGATCTCAGACCGCATAGCGGTACTCTGGAAGGGGACGGATAGGCGTGATATAAGTAGTCTATTTAGTAGATCTGTTGCATTTTCTACGTGATCTGCCAATAAATCGCAGTCTTTGGTTTGCTTTTTCCCCAACATTATCTACGTGATTGTCCCTATGTAAGTTATTCGTAATTGTATCCCCTAAATATTTAGTTGAATTTACAGCCTTTAGATTTGTGTGATTTATCGTACAATTGAAGTTTAGCAGATACCTTTTAGTTCTCATGTGGATGAATTTACACTTTTCCTTATTTAGAAACAATTTCCACTTCTCCTACAATAGAGATGTCTTGTCTCAATAATTTTTCCATTTTGTTTTGATCATCTGTTGACTTTTTAAGAAGGAAAATGATAGCATCATCTGCAAACAGTCTAAGAGGGGTCCTCAGATTGTCTCCTAAATCGTATATGTAGATCAGGAACAGCAGAGGGCATATAACACTTCCTTGGGAACGCCAGATATTACATCTGATTTACTCGATGTCTTTCTGTCAGTTACTACGAACTGTGACCCTTCTGACAGGAAATCAGGAATCCAGTCGCACAACTGGGATGCTGTTTTATCAGTAGTCGCTTGTGAGGAATGGTGTCAAAAGCCTTCTGAAAATCTGAAAATAAAGAATCAATTTGACATCCCCTGTTGATAGCACTCATTACTTCGTGAGAATAACGAGCCAGTTGTGTTTCACAAGAACGATATTTTCTGAATCAATATTGGCTGTTTGTCAATAAATCTTTTTCTTCGGGGGTAACTCGAAATGTTCGAAGACAGTATATGTTCCAGAATTCTACTGCAAGTCGATGTTAGAGGTATGAGTCTATAACTCAGCAGATTATTCCTATTTCCTTTCTTGAATATTAGTGTGACTTGCGCAACTTTCCAGTGCTTGGGTACGGATCTTTCGAAGAGCGAGCGGTTATATATGATTGTGAAGTATGCAGCTATTGTACCAGCAATTCTGAAAGGAACCTGACGGTATACAATCTGGACCGGAGATCTTACCTTGCTTAAGTGTTTGAAGCTGCTTTACTACACCGAGGATATCTACTTCTAAGTTACTCATGTTGGCAGTTGTTCTTAATTCGCATTCTGGAATGTTTACATTGTCTCCTTTTGTGAGGGATTTTTGGAAAACCGGCTTCAGTATCTCTGCTTTAGGGCACTGCTATAAAAATCATCGCCAGTGAAGGTATTGATTGCGTCTTGCCACTGGTGTAATTTATGTACGAGTAGAATCTCTTTGGATTTTCTGCTTGATTTCGAGACAGAGTTTCGTTGTGGAAACTATTAAAAGCATCTCTTCGCACTAAATTTCGAGCTTCTGTAAAGCTTCGCCAAACTTGGGGGCTTTGCGTTCTTTGAAACGTGTCGTGCTTATTTCGTTGCTTCTGCAACAGTGTTATGACATGTTTTGTGTACCATCTCTTACTAGTTTATTTGGTACACACTTCTCAATTCCCGTCGATGCCATTTCTTTGATTCCCAACCACATCTGGTCTACGCCCACACAGTCTGATTGGAGGCAGTGGAGACCGTCTCTTAGGAAGGCTTCAAGCGAATTTGCCTGCTTTTTTTTAAATAAGTGTATTTTGCGTTTATTATTGGTGGGTATGGAAGTTACGGTATTTAGTCTCGCAGACCCAACTGAACCTCTGATTCAGACCCTTCACTCGGCTCTTTGCCAAAGGACCACTGTCGGCTGTGTCAGCCGTGTTGTAGACGGTGAGCTCCGCCTTCATCTCACAAGCAAGACTGGCAATCTTTACCACTTCGGCTAGCTGCTGAAACCAGAGAGCATCTCTCCTGATCCAAAGTGACATACATTTTTATTTCCGACTTGAGCTGCCACTGCATTTTGCTGCGACCTGTGCTCTTCATGGTATCCGGAAGTAGCCTTTCTACACCTGAAATGAATCCTCCTGGTAATCACACAGAGTGGAAACTGGATTCCTTTCTCTCCTTGGCAACTATATCCCTAAGAGATAGACGTGTCCTCTGTGAATGCCCAGACCTCGTTGGCACAGGCCTCCTCTGGAACAGGGCGAGCTATGCATTTGGTTGAGGGATTTCGTTAGCCATAGATTGCGCCCGAAACCTGCTCGTCAGATGGGAGGCCCTCCGACTGGGCCCCTCGGAAAGTCTTTTGCTTCTGCCACACCTTGGAAAGACCACCCACTCGACCACGCGTGAGGAGTCAACTTCAGTGTGGCCAGTATCAGGGGCGGCCACAGTAGTGGACCGATCTGTGAACAAGTGGGAGGCGCTGGACGTTTCTCATTGGCAACAGTCTCAACCATTGCGGCCGAAACCAACATCACCTGGAGTGTGTGAAAGGTCACCAACACAGCTCGCATCTGAACATAGCTATCACAGTCCTTATCCATACAAAAGATGGGAAAACTGTACACTACAGAGTTATTAGAACGCTAGAGTGTGCCTAGTAAGTACACAAAAACGCAAGAAATTAAGAAACTAAACTAGTATCCACACAGACAGTAAGGTGGCTTAAGTCCGTCGTAATGAACAGAGTTTGTATTGAAAAACTAGGTTTTGTAGCCAAATGAGTAGGGAATAATATGTTGTATTGAAATCCTGAACAAAAGCAACCTGTTTTGAGAAAAAAATGTTTTGCATTACTTGTTGAATACCCCCCGTAATTTGCGTATTTCCACTCAATGATGTCTTACGAAATAATTTTATGGAGCAACTCATCACTTAAAGAGAAAGTATTGATTGCACTAAAGCGGACAGTACAAATAATATATGGTGTTCACCAATGGTCGTCATGTAGCCAAATGTAGGCTTTTTAACTGTGCCGTCACAATAGACATATTCGCTAAAGAAATTAGTCATAAATAATCCATTTGATTTTTTCAGTCTACATACGTACGGCAGCAAAACAGCTTAACCAAATGCTAGCCAGGAATAATCTGTTTTCGCTTACTTCCTTTTACAACTTCGAAGAACTGCTAAACTCCTATGCCTTCTCTACAATAAAAGGTACCAAAGGAAAATAATTATTTTGTGCACAAATTTCTTCACTTGAATGGTTATTATTAAATAATGAACGGACATACTCCCATCTGCCCAAACTCTATTCAACGCTAAGAAAGTAAAGATACCAGACTATGACAAACAAGATCAACATTAGCATATCTACTGTTTTTATACAGAGATAATAACATTCCATCTGATGCCGAAATTATTTATTGTAATGTTTTGCCCCTCTACTAGCAGCAGTGTACCGTAGGTGACAGGAGGAGTGAAGTTTTCCTGGTAATCAGAAAAGAAGCACGTGTCATCCCCGTTTTCAAGAAATGTCGTCGAACAGACGCACAATACTGTAGGCCTACGTCTCTTACTTCGGTCTGTTGTTGAATTTTAGAACACGTTTTATGCTTGCGCCTGGAGGTCGAAAATCTCCTCTATAGTTATCAATGTAAGTTCCGAAAACAACGATCGTGTGAAACCTAGCTGGCTTTGTTCGTCCACGAGATCGTCAAGGCAGTAGATACAGGCACCCAGGTGGATACTGTGTTCCTTACTTCCGTAAGGCATTCGATACAATTCCGCACTGCCTCCTAATGAACAAAATACGAGCCTACGGAATATCAGACCAATTGTATTATTGGAGTGAAGAGCTTCTAGCAAAAGGAACGCGGTGTGTCGGTCCCAACGAACAAAAAGTTTTAAGACGTAAAAATAACATCGGGCGTATCCAAAGGGAGCGTTGCAAATCCATTACTTTGCCCAGTATATATAAATAGCATAGTAGACAATATCGGTAGTTCCATGAGTTTTCGCGATAATGCTCTTGTACATAGAGAAGCCGCAAAGCTAGAAAAATTTAACGAAATGCAGGAAGACCTTCAGAGGATCGACATTTGATGCAGGGAGCGACAATTGACCCCTACCGTAAAAAAAAGTAGCGTATTGCGTGTAAATAGAAAGACCCATTATTGTGTTATTACACTATTGCAGAAATTCACTGGAAGCAGTTATTCCCATAAAATATCTAGTAGTATGCATACGGAGGGATTTAAAGTTGAAAGGATCACATAAAACTAATCGCTTGAAAGACAGATGCAAATGAGACGCTTTGGAAGAATCTCCAGGAAATTAGTCCGTCAGCAAAGGAGGTGGCTTACAAAACCCTCGTTCGATCTATATTTGAATACTGCCCCGTAGCAGATAGGATTGATAGAGGAAATAGAGGAGATCCAAAGAAGGGCAACACGTTTCGTTAAAAGTTCGTTTAGTGAGCAGGAAAGCGTCACAGAGATAATCAACCAACTCCAGCGGCAGACTCTGCAAGAGAGGCGTTCTGCATCATCAGAAGCGTAAAATTAGAAAGTTTCGTGCTCACACGGAAGTTTGCCAATAATCATTGTTCCCGCGAACCATTCGCGACTGGAACACGGAGAGATGGGAAGCGACAGTGGTACACAATGTGCCAGTATCGTCAGCAACACACCGCCTCCGGAGTGACGATGTAGATAATAACGACGATGATTTTTCCACTGCTACATCGCTGGTATATTTGTTTAGCAACCAAAGAATTGCTGTTCAGAGAAATACAGCACTTGCAAGTTATTAATCTAAATTTCAAGAAGTAATCGTGTCTTGAAACTGATTTAAGAACTATGGTAGCAATAAACCTTTCCAACCATTAATACGTCATAATTCACAGAACATAAAATCGAAGTGTGCTCTCACTTAACACTACGACAGTGAACACAGGTGTGTGGACAATTGTTATGCGAGCATGTAATTGGGAGAGCTGCTGTTTCTTCCAGTCGCATTCGGGAGGGCAGCCTTGCTGTACTTTCTTCCTTGACATAGCGTCTCCTGTTTTCTGTCTTGCCTTACTAAACTTCCTTTAGTTTGCCGATACTCAAGAACCGTGCCGAATTTGTTGCTGTCAGCAACTATTGTCAGACTGGGATGTGCACTGTTGCCTGGTTGGAACGTTCTTTGTAGGCGATCAGGCTGCAAGCTCCATTACGTGGTCAGACTCTCATCCAAGCAACTTGAAAGTATCCTGTATTTGACTTAGCTTGTAATTTATTTTTGGAGATTCTTAGTTGTCATGCTTCTTTATGTTCCGGGGGTTAGCTGTGAAACGTGGAAATTGACATACATGAAAATATAAAAGCTTTTAGTAAAGTGTACTTGGGGGGAGGGGGCAGACAACAGCTCTAAGACTCCCGTGACCCCCCCCCCCCCCCCTCTGGATCTGCATCTTCACATTGCGCTACATGAGATGTACCTGCTGAACAGAATTTGCTTTTTATATCAGTCAGAAGCAAACAGACGGTTATTACTATTAAAAGCAAATGAAAGAAAGGATAATCAAGTTACATTACTTTTGACCAAAAGCTTGCAACTTCAGTTGCACTCGTAGTCGCAAACTTCCTCTGTGCAAGATGCAGGGCACAGTTGACGACGCAGTACGTTGTGGTTCTCGATTATCATAGTTAGTGGCATACACAGCTAAGTGTCATTTCTGGAGGTTACTCCTGGATCTTCCAACTCCAGCATGAAGGTGGCTGAGCGACTTCGAGACGACCCAATTTTGTTTGTGCCCAGGCGGGAGGGTTTCCGAAGGGAGAGGCCAGGTAGAAATCCACAAATGTTGCCTTGCTGTGGTTGCTGCTGCTTGCAACGCTAATGTGGAGTTGAGGATGCTTCTTCTGGACCTCAACCTTAGGATCGCTGGAACGTATCCATGTACACATAACAAAAAAATGTTTTGCAACAGCCCTGTTCCCCGAATGCCTGAAGATAGACTTTGACTGTGGATATTGTACCACAGACACAGTTCCTTTGACTGTTCAGATATGTCACTAAACCCGACTAAAGATGTAAACAACCATGCACGAGCAGCGCCTATTAGACGGAGGGGGTCCGACAGCCGATTAGTTCCAGTCGTTCCACCAGGAAGGGGGTACACTGCTCGTGTCTGTAGTTCAACCATGCCTAGACGGTCAATACCGCGGTTCGTTCGCGTCCACATTGTTACTTTGGCCAGGAAGGGCTCTCAACAAGGGAAGTGTCCAGGCGTCTCGGAGTGAACGAAAGCGATATTATTCGGACATGGAGGAGATACAGAGAGGCCGGAACTGTCGACGACATGCCTCGCTCAGGCCGGCCAAGGGCTACTACTGCTGTGGATGACCGCTACCTGCGGATTGTGGCTCGGAGGAACCCAGACAGCAACGCCACCATGTTGAATAATGCTTTTCGTGCATCCTCACGACGTCGTGTTACGACTCAAACTGTGCGCAGTAGGCTGAATGGTGCGCAACTTCACTGCCGACGTCCATGGCGAGATCCATCTTCGCAACCACGACACCATGCAGCGCGGTACAGATGGGCCCAACAACATGCCGAATGGCAACCCAATCGGGACGAACGCCTTAGACACACTGTCCAGCGAGTGCAGCAAGGTGGTGATCCCCTGCTGTTTTGGGGTCGTCGCTGGTGGTCATGCAAGGCGCCGTTACGGCTGTACAATACGTGAATGCCATCTTCCGACTGATAGTGCGACCATATCGGCAGCACATTGGCGAGGCATTCGTCTTCATGGACGACGATTCGCGCCCCCATCGTGCACATCTTGTGAATGACTTCCTTCAGTATAACGACATCGCTCGACTACAGTGGCCAGAATGTGCTCCACACATGAAGCCTATCGAACATGCCTGGGATAGATTGAAAGGGGCTGTTTATGGACGAAGTGACCCACCAACCACTCTGAGGGATCTACGCCGAATCGCAGTTGAGGAGTGAGACAATCCGGACCCACAGTGCCTTGCTGAACTTATGGGTAGTATGCCACGACGAATACAGGCATGCATCAATGCAAGAGGCCGTGCTACTGGATATTAGAGATACCGGTATGTACAGAAATCTGGACCACCCCCTCTGAAGGTCTCGCTGTATGGTGTTACATTGGCGAAGCATTCATGTGCATGAAATAGGGTGGAAATGATGTTTATGTTGATCTCTATTCCAATTTTCTGTACAGGTTCCGGAACTCTTAGAAGCTGATGCAATACTTTTTTTTTATGTGTGTAGGAGATGGTTTTCCAGATGATCCCGATTTATTGTCGCTCCACTGGTAGTTACTTCACATCGAATAACTGGTGGTTCTATGCCTAGGAGCTGATAGTGTGCTGGTGTTTTACAAGTGGCTAAAGTTTCAAACAAAGTGTATTAAGCCTACGCGTTTCGTTTAGAGCTACGTTTGTGTGGACATATTTGTACGAGACAGGGCAAGCATACACTGCAGCACTGTAACATGTTGCCACTGCTTTGGTTATCAGGGTCTGTGGTTCCGTGGTCGAGAGCCCCTTCTTGAGAAGGATATTTCATGTTTCCATCTTTATTCTCGTATTCACACAGCGCTGCTTCTACGTCAAAGTGCGGCTGGTCCCGGCGGAGGTTCGAGTCCTCCATCGGGCACGCGTGTGTGTGTTTGTCCTTAGGATAATTTAGGTTAAGTCGTGTGTAAGCTTAGGGACTGATGACCTTAGCAGTTAAGTCCCATAAGATTTCACACACATTTGAACATTTTCTACGTCAAAGTATGACTGCCACATACTTTTGATGGTGCATATTTACTAACTGTATGCCTTGCCGTGTGATGTTAAGTTTAAGTTGAGCCTGGCTGTGCTTAAGATGAAATGCAAACAGTTGCGTTTTATTTGCGACCGGCCGGAGTGGCAGAGCGGTTCTAGGCGCTTCAGTCTGGAACCGCGCGACCGCTATGGTCGCAGGTTTGAATCCTGCTTCGGGTATGGATGTGTGTGATGTCCTTGGTCAGTTAGATTTAAGTAGTTCTAAGTTCTAGGGGACTGATGACCTCAGATGTTAAGGCCCATAGTGCTCAGAGCCATTTTTTTTTTAATTTGCATTTGGACGAAGATGATTGATAGAGTAATAATCCTTCAACTGTCTCAATGCGTCTGTCAGATGCGCTATAATTTCTTCAAAAGATTTCCCTTGATTCGCTAACGACTAATTGGCAGCGTAAAGGAAACTCTTTGGTTCGCTGGAAGTGGTTGGTTATTGGTTTAGACGATAAATGACAATGTTGAATGTGGTAAGCCATATCTTTGGCATCTCCATCGGCTACACTGACCCTAAGAGTGCACGTAAAAATCTCATGTTTTGGAATAATTTTGAATATTTTAGTGAAACCAAATTCGATTCAGAAGCAACTCGGTGATCGAATATGGTCAGTAGCCAGGACCGACTGTTTTCTTGGAGGCCGGTGGTACTACAATTCGTAGAAAGTCTCCTCGCGGAATTCTTTAAAGACGCCGCGTCTAGCGCAGCAAGAATGTTGTTATGGTGAGGAATCTGCAGCGGCGGGTGAATGGGCGCTGCGTTTCCGCTGACGCGGCCGCCCAATGTGGCGGCTGCGGCAGCGGCAACGGGCAGTTGGGCAGCCGCGCGGGACCACAGCCGACCGACCGCGCCCACGACGCCCCGCCACACGGTAAGCAGCCAGAAGGACAGAACCTGTTCCCGCACCGCGCGCCGTCCTGTTTGGTTTCACTGCGGAACTACACCTGTTCCACTGATTACGCGTTGCCGTTCACCTCATTCTTACACGCTGGAGGATCAACATTTTTTTACCGTTGTGACTGTTATCGCATAATTACGTCACGATTTGCGTACAATGGATGTAGAACATAGTATGTGTCTCACATTTTACACTTCAACGGAGACATAATTTGCGAGGTTTTTCTGCAGACTTGTCTGAAGCTGCTACAACGTCCTACATGACACTTTCACGTATGCCTCTTAAATTAAGCCTTCTGGTCTACTGTACTCCGCAAGCCACAACCAGTTTGTGGCGTCTACCACTATCGCTTTACCCTCTTTCTCTTGCATTCGATGGTGGGGGTGGAGCAGCAGTCGGTACGCCTGCCTACATCGGAACTTGAGTGACTCTAGTCATGATTGTGACATGAGACGTCTGTGCCTGGAAGTAATTTGTTTGTAACCTCATCTCGAGACGTACACTCCAGGAAAATCAGCGGTAAACGTTTACTGGTTGATATCGTCCTCCCTGATGCATCTCTTGTTGCAAATCGTCGAGAATGTAACGCTTTTACGCTGTCTAAGCGAGGTTATGACGGATAGCATGGTTCTTTCCTCAACCTTATTAAGTCTTCTTTCTTAGACTACCTTGTGAAGAGGTATTTTTGAGATCTGTCATCTCTGCTCCACAGTCTTCCACGAATTTTAATGTACAGTACAATATTCAATTTTTTACGTTTCTATTGCTGTTTCGTCACTCACATCCGAAGCAGTCAATCTTAACGTTGCACCCCTTTCACTTTTGTTCATCTTCTAGTCGCCTTGCCTCTGTCTCTGCCATCCTTTCCGGAAATCGTCAGGCCAATGCCGGGACGATATCTCCAAAGAGGCCACGGTCTCTTCCTTCCTGTGGCCTTGATCTATCGGAACTACAATGATCTCGATTTCGACACGACATTAGACTCAAGCTTCCCTTTCTCCTGCGTGAATGTACCAGCAGACATTAACCATTATAATCCACCGACTAATTCACTTCCTATTCAACAGTTAACTGTCTTTATTGTTTTATTGCTTACCAATACGAACAGATATTACAGATAAAAATGGAAATTTGTTCAAAAAAAATGGCTCTGAGCACTATGGGACTTAACATCTGAGGTCATGAGTCCCCTAGAACTTAGAACTACTTAAACCTAACTAACCTAAGGACATCACACACATCCATGCCCGAGGCAGGATTCGAACCTGCGACCGTAGCGGTCACGCGGTTCCAGACTGAAGCGCCTTTAACCGCGTGGCCACACTGGCCGGCTGGAAATTTGTGGTAAGGACTATGGGACCAAACTGCTGAGGTCATCGGTCTCCAGTCTTACGCACTACTTAATCTAAATTACACTAACTTACGCTAAGAGCAACACACACACCCATGCCTGAGGGAGGACTCGGACGGGGAGAGCCTCGCGAACCGTGACAAGGCGCCCTAGACCACACGGCTACCCCGCGCAGAAATTACAGATAACCTAGACGCTTGTTATCCACTTTTTGAGTAAAATGTTATGTCCATCATCGAGAGACGAAGTGAACTAACAAATAGTGCAATTCTTCCTTCTTAGTACCTCAGTTTAAATTGCAACGTATGAGATTTCCACCTTAGAATCACAGATAACAAAAAGCTGTACATCCCATTACCAATTAACGCAGGAAGTTAACTACAAGGTAAATACATCATGTTGCTGTAGTCGTCAGTACGAAGACTGCTTTCATGCAGCTCTCCATGTTACTGTATTTTGTGCAAGCCTCTTCAACTGCTACACCATATGTGAACTTGACAGTGCTTACTTTATTCAAACCTTGGTCTCCATCAGCAGTTTTTATTTACACGATTCTCTCCATTAACAAATTAACTATTCCGTCATGTCCAAGATATCTCCTATTAACCTATTCCGACTTTTACTCAGTTTGTGTCAGACAACTCTTTTCTCCTCAATTAGCCGGCCGCGGTGGCCGTGCGGTTTTAGGCGCTGCAGTCCGGAACCGCGGGACTGCTACGGTCGCAGGTTCGAATCCTGCCTCGGGCATGGATGTGTGTGATGTCCTTAGGTTAGTTAGGTTTAAGTAGCTCTAAGTTCTAGGGGACTGACGACCTAAGATGTTAAGTCCCATAGTGCTCAGAGCCATTTGTACCATTTCTCCTCAATTCGGTTCAATAGTTCTTCCTTCGTGACTCGACTGGCCAACGGCTTTGCCGCAGTGGTAACACCGGTTCCCGTCAGATTACCGAAGTTAATCGCTGTCGGACTGGGCTAGCGCTTGGACGGGTGACCATCCGGTCTGTTGAGCGCTGTTGGCAAACGGGGCGCACTGAGCCCTTGTCAGGCAAGCAGAAGGGCTACTTGATTGAGAAGTAGCGGCTCTGGTCTCGTAAATTGATATACGGCCGGGAGAGCGGTGTGCGGACCACATGCCCATCCATATTCGCATCCCGTGGCGCCTGTGGGCTGAGGGTGACACGGTGGCCGGTCGGTACCGTTGGGTCTTCCGAGGACTGTTCGGACGGAGTTTAGTTAAGTGACTCGACCTGTCCATCTAAGTTTCTACATTCTTCGCTGGACGATATATTCCCCAATCACCAAATAGAAAACACTATCAGAATGACTCTACTTAAAATTACAATTTTGCTGGTCACGTAGAAAAAGCATTCAGAATCACGTGATTTGACTGTGTAGTCAGAATTACAGCGATAACCTCTACTGATTACAACGACTACAAAAAAATTAAAGTCTGATTTTAGAGAACCAGACTACCAAAAACTTTTCTTCTTAATTTTAGCATTTATGGCCATGAACGAGTAAAATTTAACTGGTAGCGTCTCCAGAGAGACTGGTCTTTTATGGACAAAGTAAACTCTGCAGTCCTTTTTAGGAAAACCGAACTCATTCAAGCCTGCAAACGTATAAAATTCTATTCTCTTCGACATTTTTGCACTCTCGTAAACTGCGTGTGTCATGATATAATTCCTAGATTATTCAATAATATGTAGTGCTGCCTTGCAAGAAATGCGAAAAAGACTGCTTTTGTGGATCCAGGCGAGGAAGAGTGATCATTATCTGTCCCCGTTTCCTTGGCAGCTTACGACTGTCAGTGACACGACGGAAAGGTGAAGGAAAGAGTTTCGTTGTCCACCTTCTAACCTTTTATCCGTCATAAAGTCAAATGCCACGTTTTTGTGTGACGAATGACCGCTCCTGCAATTACGCAATATAAGGTTTCCTTGAGAAAGTTGCATCTTAACTTGAGGGACCGATGACCTCACCAGTTTGGTCCCAAAGTAACTTACCACAAATTTCCAAATTTCCGCATCTGAACTTGCTTTTGCGTGGTATTTACTGTATGTGGAATACCAAGACAATAGTGAATGGAAAAACAGATGAATTTGAATTTACCAATGCTAAGTTAGTTTAACAGAAGATGATAACGCAGTTTTACCAGAATCGCTCGTTAATGATTTAAACTTTATAAAATACAATGAAGAGACTCGCGTACCCCTCTGCGCCAGTACAGAATATTGCCTATTTTATAAATCAGGTGATCTTAGGATGTGAATTTCCTTACACATCTCATGACAGTATTTAGTGTTTAAAAGCTTTACAATATTCAGACAGAAGTGCTATCGTACTGATGTCATACAAAAAGAACTTAAAAACGCGAGAGGTGTATGGGCGGCTTTATTCTCTGTTTGTTGTAAACATTGCAGCGACCACAGAACAAGAGAAAACGGAATGTAATTGTTCAAATGTTCAAATGTGTGTGAAATCGTATAGGACTTAACTGCTAAGGGGTCATCAGTCCCTAAGCTTACACACTACTTAACCTAAATTATCCTAAGGAGAGATACACACACCCATGCCCGAGGGAGGACTCGAACCTCCGCCGGGACCAGCCGCACAGTCCGTGACTGCAGCGCCTTAGACCGCTCGGCTAACATTTGCCTAAGTGAAATGATCAAAATGCTCTCCGTTAACGAGGATACATGCATCAAACCGTCATCGAATTGAACCCTTAGGCGCTGAGTGGGTTTAGGTCCGGAGATCGTGGAGGCGAAGGAACTGATCCAGCTCTACCTGCCCATCTGGCACCGAATCTGTTATTTAGGAGCCTACTGACATTCGCACCTAAATGAGGAGGAGCTCCATCATGGACGAAGTACATGTTTTGTCGCTCTCGTAAAGACAATAACAGTACAGGTAGAGCATTCTCTAAGAACGCATGATAAGTTTCACCGTTGAGCTTGGGTGGAAGAACATGACGCCCTAACAGTAACCGACAACGCCGCCCCAGAGATTGACAGAAAATGTTTGTTGATGATGTGACTGCAAAATTTCATATGGATTCTCGACAGGCCATAAGAGCTAATGGTGAAGATCACACTGAAACGAAGCCTCATCCGTGAACAGCACATTCTGCACTAAAGTAAGGGATGGCACATTGCTGAATGAACCATTCGCAGAAGCACACACGTGCAAAAATGAGATGCTGCTAGTGCCTGCACTTGCTGTAAGTGGTACACACTCTCCAGCTGTAACACTTTCGAGGCCGTCTTGTTGTCAACATTAATTGTTGCAGCTAATTGTCTTGCGCTGACACTGGGTTTGTCGTCAACGGCACGAAGAAGTTCCTCCTCCAGCTGAAGCATCCTGGTTCTTCTAAGCCTCTCCCAGTCGCGAGTAGTAGTCTTAAACGTTGCATTCGTCGTAACATGCTATTTTGAACATTTCAGGTTAGAAATCGTTTCATGTAAAGCTGGTACGTTATGTTTCTAAGTTTTTTCCATGATTAATGTGATATGAAGAGAAGCGAAAAATGAGCTCCAACATGCAAATAAAGAATATTTTCTTCCTCTGTGTGAAGATGTGTGCTGAAGGTTTGGTCACACCACCTTGTTACACCTTGTATCGTTCGCTGTTCTAACAAGACGTTACCTGCTGTTGTGGCACACACTGTTTGCAAAGGGAAAATATTAATGGTACTTGATGTCGCCGCCGACGTCTTATATACAAGGACTAGGTATCCGCCTGTTCCATATTATAGTTTATGTCCGTCGTTGCTTGGTCGACCTGTATCTCCCCTTTCTCCAGTATTGTAGTTCAGGAATTGCTTGCATAGTCTTTCATTTTCTATTCACTCGTTGTTTCCACCCATCTCTGTATTCAGTTACTTCCTCATTATTAGCATCTTCATTCAACTCATTAAATCTCTTCTTGTACAGCTCCTCTTTCTTCTCAAAAGTGTGATAAGTTTGCTTTTACCTTTTTTTAACTGTCCAATTTTCGTTTGTGTACAACATTAATGGTATCACCATACTTTCAGAAAATTTAATTTTCATATCTTTTGGGATTTTGTTGTTAAGTGTTCTTTTTATTATGCCACATAGTGTATATTATGCGATACTGTTCAACATCATCATCATTACGAGAATCATATCTAGTTTCGCAACCCACTTATTTAAAAAGTGACACCCGTTTAATTACTTCGTTGTTAATGAGAGGAATTAAAGCTCACATAAAGGCTCAGCCACAATCGTTCTTCCCGTGCGCCACTAGGACTGAAACAGGAAAGGGGGAAAGTCACAGTCATACGTTAAGTACCCTACGCCACAACTCGTTAGGGGGCTTCCGGAGTGTAGAGGCAGATATACAGGGCGTAACAAAAATGTACGGCACAAATTGCAGGACATATACCTCACAAATAGACAAAGAAATTATTTTTCATGAACATGGGTCTGGAAACGCTTCGTTTCCATGTTACAATTCATTTTCTCCAGCTCATTAATCATAGGAAACATACACGAACAGAACGCAACAGCATACCACATGCAACTCTTTCTCACAGGAGATATTCAGTATGCCCTCCGTGGGCATACATGTATGCGTCAACCTGCCGTCGTAGTGAATTTCAGATGCGCTTATGTATCCCTGGAGTCTTGCATATGGTTTCGCAGCCTTCCATAATAGGTCACGGAGACTGTGAACATCTTGTATTTGGATTCCATACACAATAGGTTTCAAATGCCCCCACAAGTATAAGTCCAGTGAGTGGAGAGCGTGGAGGCCAGGCAGTTGGTCCTTCTCAATCTATCCACCTGTCGCAGAATCCGTTATTTAAAAGCCGATGGGCATTACGCTAAAATGAAAAGTTGCTTCATCGTGCATGACATACATGTTTTGTCGCACAGCTAAAGGCACATCTGCCAACAGATCACCCGGAACATTCTCTACGAATGATCCTGGGTGGAAGAGTGTCAGGCCCTACCAAACAGCCACCAACGATGCCGGCCGAAACTTTGACAGAAAATCTTTGTCGATGACTTGCTTCAACAATTGCCGATACAAGCCGATTGTGAAAATTTACAATCTGATATCGCTGAAACGACGCCATATCTGTGAACAGCACTGTTGCACTAAAATCTGAGTTGGCACTTTGTTGAATAAACCATTTGCAGAAGAGTACTCGTGCGCTGCCATAAATGGTATGGATAAAGCTGGTCCTTGTGTAACATTCGCCACACAGTCATGTGGCCAATGTTCAGTGTTGCAGCTTCATGTCTTGTACCGACGCTAAGGTCATCGTCAACTGCATGAAGAATTGGCACCTTCCGTTGCTGTGTACTCGACCTAGGCCTTTCCAGGTCCCGAGAATCGGGCTTAAATACCTCGTATTACCTAAGACGATGATCAATAGCTTCAAACGTTTTCCTGTCGGACCTTCGTCCTGGAAATCTCTCCCAGTAAAAACGATAAGCTCGAGTGGCATTGTTATCAGCTAATTCATACATCAACATAGATCAAATGGGCATCTGCCATTTCTGCATTTGTGTACTCTGCCATTGCGCAAGTCAAGTCTGTGAATAATTCCACGTAGTTGCAACGGTCGTACTGTTCTCTGGAACAGTTGATGTTACCTGTGAACAACAAATGACGTACGTTGCATAGCAATAGGGACATCTACATCTACATCTACATCTACATCTACGTGATTACTCTGCTATTCACAATAAAATGTCTGGCAGAGGGATCAATGAACCACCTTCAAGCTGTCTCTCTACCGTTCCACTCTCTAACTTCGCACGGGAAAAACGAGCACTTAAAGTTTTCTGTACGAGCCCTGATTTCTCTTATTTTATCGTGATGATCATTTCTCCCTATGTAGGTGGGTAGCAACAGAATGTTTTCGCAAGCGGAGGAGAAAACTGGTGATTGAAATTTCATGAGAAGATCCCGTCGCAACGAAAAACGCCTTTGTTTTAATAATTGCCACTCCAATTCACGTTTCATGTCTGTGACACTATCTCCCCTATTTCGCGATAATGCAACATGAGCTGCCCTTCTTTGTACTTTTTCGATGTCTTCCGTCAGTCCCACCTGATGCGGATCCCACACCGTACAGCAATACTCCAGAATAGGGCGGACAAGCGTGGTGTAAGCAGTCTCTTTAGTAGACCTGTTGCACCTTCTAAGTGTTCTGCCAATGAATCGCAGTCTTTGGTTTACTCTACCCACAATATTATCTATGTGATCGTTCCAATTTAGGTTATTTGTAATTGTAGTCCCTAAGTATGTACTTGAATTTACAGCCTTCAGATTTGTGTGACTTATCGCGTAATCGAAATTTAGCTGATTTCTTTTAGTATTGATGTGAATAACTTCACACGTTCTTTATTCAGGGTCAAGTGCCACTTTTCGCACCATACAGATATCTTATCTAAATCATTTTGCATGTCGTTTTAATCATCTAATGACTTTACAAGACGGTAAATGACAGCATCATCTGCAAACAATCTAAGACGGCTACTCAGATTGTCTCCTATATCGTTGATATAAATCACGAACAATAGAGGGCCTACAAAACTTCCTTGGGGAACGCCCGATATTATTTCTGTTTTACTCGATGACTTTCCGTCTATTACTACGAACTGTGACCTTTCTGACAGGAAACACGAATCCAGTGGCACAACTGAGGCGATACTCCGTAGGCACGCAGTTTGGTTACAAGAGGCTTGTGAGGAACGGTGTCGAAAGCGTTCTGGAAATCTAAAAATATGGAAGAAATTTGACATTCCCTGTCGATAGCACTTATTTCTTCATGAGTATAAAGAGCTAGTTGTGTTTCACAAGAACGATGATTTCTGAATCCGTGCTGACTGTGTGTCAATAAATCGTTTTCTTCGAGGTACTTCATAATGTTTGAATACAGTATATGTTCCAAAACCCTACTGCAAATCGACGTTAGTGATAAAGGCCTGTCCGCAGCTCGTGGTCGTGCGGTAGCGTTCTCGCTTCCCACGCCCGGGTTCCCGGGTTCGATTCCCGGCGGGGTCAGCGATTTTCTCTGCCTCGTGATGACTGGGTGTTCTGTGTTGTCCTTAGGTTAGTTAGGTTTAAGTAGTTCTAAGTTCTAGGGGACTGATGACCATGGGTCTTAAGTCCCATAGTGCTCAGAACCATTTGATAAAGGCCTGTAATTCAGCGGATTACTCCTACTTCTCTTTTTGGGTATTGGTATGACCTGAGCAATTTTCCAGTCTTTAGGTACGGATCTTTCTGTGAGTGAGTGATTGTATATAACTGCTAAATATGGAGCTATTTTATCAGGATACTCTGAGAGGAACCTGACTGGTATACAATCTGGACCGGAGGCCTTGCATTTATTAAGTGATTTGAGCTGCTTTGCTGCACCGAGGATATCTACTTCTTTGTTTCTCATCTTGGCAGTTGTTCTTAATTGGAATTCAGAAATATTTACTTCGTCTTCTTTGATGAAGGAGTTTCGGAAAACCGTGTAACATGTAAAGCAAAGCACCAGCAGAACACAAGGTAAAGCAGACATCACCATGATTCTGACGTTCTGTTCTTGCGTGTTTCCCATGGTTGATGAGATGCAGTAAATGAGCTGTAAAATGGAGACAAAGCGTTTCCGGACTCAAGTTCATGTAACAACATACTTTGTTCGTCTACGTCTGAGGAAAGTGTCCTGCAATTTGTGCCGTACATTTCTGTTGCACCCTTTAGATTACAACCTTTCGTCGTACAGGCCATTGATGTTTCTGTACATATCTGTTGCACCCTGTAGATTACAACCTTTCTTCGTACAAGCCATTTACCTTGAAAGATGTGACGAGGATAACCGAATTGATATAAACGATAAAATTCTCGTAGGCACGTGGAATGAAAGAGGACTGAGAAATATCGAGTAAGATATCTCGATAGGGTGCTGAGAAAAAGAAAAATTGCAGAGTCGTAACTGGTGTATGTTGTTTTCGCCAAATATCGGTACGTGGTTTGCGGAGCCTAGAGGTGGCCCTAGACTGTCTACGCTGGTTTGAAAGCGAAAGCTGCACGCACGTCTCGCGCGTAACCCGCTTCTTGCGGCACGCGAGGGGAGACCAGTGCAGCGTGTCGCGGTCCTGAGCAGCGTGACGTAAGCAGGCCGCCGGCCAGAGTCGCGGGCTCAGCTGGGAGAGGGCAGTGCCCCGCGCCAGCGGCCGACCGCCGGGCGGCATCCCTTTGTGCCCTTCGGGCCGCGGGCCGCACAAAGGCCCGCCTGATTCCGCCGCGTGCGCACCTCCTTGTTCTCGCCAATGGCCCAACCGACGTTAGCGCAAACTCCAACTGTTGCGAAATGGCGGCGCAAATCAAAAAGCGCATTCCAGGTGATGTTTCCCGCGGCGCGTGGGACGAGTTGCAAGTGAATTAGCTCCTCTGTTAACCTCAATTTACGGCCTATCTTTTGAGCGGAATATTCTTTCACGCCATTAAAAAAAAGGAGCACGGTTTTTACGCAACAGGTAGCATGCCTAACTCGCAGAAGTACCATCCTACACCAGTTATATCCATTTCTGGCAGAATTCTGTAATACACACTGAGATGACAAGTCTTGGGATACGTTTTAACATGGGTTGTAAGGTACAGTGCAGCAAATCGACGCGACATTTACGCAACAATTCGTTGCAAGTCCACTGCAGAAATATTGAGCCATGCCGCTTCTTTAGCTATCCACAATCGAAAGTGTTGCCGGTGCAGGATTTTGTGCACGAACTAACCTCTCGATTGTGCCCCACAGATGTTCGATGCGATTTATGTCGGGCCATCTCGGTAGCCATATCACTTGCTCGAATTGTCCAGAATGTTCCTCAAACCAACCGCAAACTACTAGGCCCGGTGACACGGCGTGTTGTCATCCATGGAAATTCCATTCTTGTTTCGGAACAAGTAGCCGACCATAACCATGTTTGGCTGCCAATGATCGGTTCGGTTGGACCAGAGGACCCAGTCCATTCCATGTCAACAGAGCCCACACCACTTCGGAGCCACCACCATCACCACCAGTTTGCACAGTGTATTGTTGACAACTTGGGCCGAGGCAGGGGCGTAGCTACCGCCGTATAAACCGTATCGGTGATACGGGGTCCTCGGGCTACAGGAGGCCCGACATATGTTAGTAAAAATTCGTAAATAGTTTTCTACAAGAAACTTCCTGGCAGATTAAAACTGTGTGCCGGTCCGAGACTCGAACTCGGGACCTTTGCCTTTCGCGGGCAAGTGCTGTACCAACTGGGTTACCCAAGCACGACTCACGCCCCGTCCTCACAGATTTACTTCTGCCAGTATCTCGTCTCCTACCTTCCAAACTTTACAGAAGCTCTCCTGCGAACCTTGCAGAACTAGCACTCCTGAAAGAAAGGATATTGCGGAGACAAGGCTTAGCCACAACCTGGGGGATGTATCCAGAATGACATTTTCACTCTGCCGCGGAGTGTGCGCTGATATGAAACTTCCTGGCAGATTAAAACTGTGTGCCGGACCGAGACTCGAACTCGGGACCTTTGCCTTTCGCGGGCAATGGCTCTAAGCCATGTCTCCGCAATATCCTTTCTTTCAGGAGTGCTAGTTCTGCAAGGTTCGCAGGAGAGCTTCTGCAAAGTTTGGAAGGTAGGAGACAAGATATTGGCAGAAGTAAAGCTGTGAGGACGGGGCGTGAGTCGTGCTTGGGTGGCTCAATTGATAGAGCACTTGCCCGCGAAAGGCAAAGGTCCCGAGTTCGAGTCTCGGTCCGGCACACAGTTTTAATCTGCCAGGAAGTTTCATATCAGCGCACACTCCGCTGCAGAGTGAAAATCTCATTCTAGTTTTCTACAATCTCACTCAAGGTGAGCGCTTAAGTCTTAGACCGTACCATAAACGTTTAATTAAACGGGTGGCCAAATGTTGGCAACACAGAACTTCTCGAACAACAATAATTACAATTTTCAGTTGAACGAGAACAATCTGAGTTTATTTCAATCTGTGCACGCAGTTCATGACGTTCAAACAGCGTAAATCAAGTGATTATTTGTTCGTTAATAAGTTTAATTGTGAAAGAAATAAGTGAAAGAAAGAGAGATTATCCCAATGGAACTATGAAAAGAAGAACTAAACGGAGGAAGTTATAAGGAAACTGCCCAAAATTTCTTCATTTTTTCAGCAATCAGTTTCTGTGAATGATTTACTTTGCAATGGTAAGTACTAAAAACGTATCTATCACCACGGAAAAAAAATAATTCTTGTTTTTAATTTAGGTCACGTTACGTAGCGTTCCACGGCGTGTAACGTAGGGCTCATAGGTATCATTACATGCCGTCGAGGAAATGTACAACGTACATCATTTTATTAGAATTATGGTAACAAATCATAGGATTAGATTAAGGGTGCGCATGCGATGCATGTCGCTTGAGAACAGCGGCGTGCGAAAAGTTGCATCTAGTTCTATCGTCTAGTCGAACAAATTGCACTAGTAAATACATGCGAGCAGCGCGTTCGCTATATTTGTACATACGCAGTACGCACCTTTATAAGAAAAATACATTCCATGATTTTAGATACACATTTTCCCACATTAGGCGGATATACATAGATGTTTAATTTTACACGCTTCGTGCAGAAAGTACTAATTTAATAAATTTTTTATAGTACACAGTTAACAAGATGGTATACATTAAATTTGTGAACAACAGTGGGGTTATATCAGGAAGGGACCTCTTCCAGCCAACACATGTGGTGCGGAAAGGGCGGTGAAAAATAAAATCAGTCACTGTAGATTTTATTAAGAACACACTTAATAAAATCAAATTTTAATCAGTATAATACGACTTTACTGTTTAACCTCGTTGGCTCGAAAAGGCTCAAGACGAACTCATGGTTAGCGCGAAAAACATTTGGTCCAGGCAGGAATACATTAGTTCTAATAGTAAAATTTATCGGTTAACATGAATTTCGGTTAAGGCGAATTACGAACTCTTTTTCAGTCCCAAGCGCAATTAAATTCCATTTTAACATACTTCCAATGTTACAGCAATTTTATTCCGAAACGAATGCCAGAAATATAACTACAGAGCTAACTACCCGTTGTTCACTCTTTTCTAAAGTATTGTATGTCGGGAGCTGCGATTATCAGTGTGTACGGCACATTTAATCAAGGATTATAAAAGCTCGTTTAGAGATATTTGCGCTTTATGACGCGTAATGAAAACAAAATAAGAGCTGATATCTGCAGTAGCAAAAAAAAAAAAAAAAAAAAGTTCCTTGGGAGAACTGGTCCGATGGAAAATTCGTTATAAGTAAGGACGATAATCGAATTTTTCGAGTAAGATCGATGAGTTTATGGATTATAGTTTAGACGAAAACGTCTGAACCAGCTATATACACTCCTGGAAATGGAAAAAAGAACACATTGACACCGGTGTGTCAGACCCACCATACTTGCTCCGGACACTGCGAGAGGGCTGTACAAGCAATGATCACACGCACGGCACAGCGGACACACCAGGAACCGCGGTGTTGGCCGTCGAATGGCGCTAGCTGCGCAGCATTTGTGCACCGCCACCGTCAGTGTCAGCCAGTTTGCCGTGGCATACGGAGCTCCATCGCAGTCTTTAACACTGTTAGCATGCCGCGACAGCGTGGACGTGAACCGTATGTGCAGTTGACGGACTTTGAGCGCGGGCGTATAGTGGGCATGCGGGAGGCCGGGTGGACGTACCGCCGAATTGCTCAACACGTGAGGCGTGAGGTCTCCACAGTACATCGATGTTGTCGCCAGTGGTCGGCGGAAGGTGCACGTGCCCGTCGACCTGGGACCGGACCGCAGCGACGCACGGATGCACTCCAAGACCGTAGGATCCTACGCAGTGCCGTAGGGGACCGCACCGCCACTTCCCAGCAAATTAGGGACACTGTTGCTCCTGGGGTATCGGCGAGGACCATTCGCAACCGTCTCCATGAAGCTGGGCTACGGTCCCGCACACCGTTAGGCCGTCTTCCGCTCACGCCCCAACATCGTGCAGCCCGCCTCCAGTGGTGTCGCGACAGGCGTGAATGGAGGGACGAATGGAGACGTGTCGTCTTCAGCGATGAGAGTCGCTTCTGCCTTGGTGCCAATGATGGTCGTATGCGTGTTTGGCGCCGTGCAGGTGAGCGCCACAATCAGGACTGCATACGACCGAGGCACACAGGGCCAACACCCGGCATCATGGTGTGGGGAGCGATCTCCTACACTGGCCGTACACCACTGGTGATAGTCGAGGGGACACTGAATAGTGCACGGTACATCCAAACCGTCATCGAACCCATCGTTCTACCATTCCTAGACCGGCAAGGGAACTTGCTGTTCCAACAGGACAATGCACGTCCGCATGTATCCCGTGCCACCCAACATGCTCTAGAAGGTGTAAGTCAACTACCCTGGCCAGCAAGATCTCCGGATCTGTCCCCCATTGAGCATGTTTGGGACTGGATGAAGCGTCGTCTCACGCGGTCTGCACGTCCAGCACGAACGCTGGTCCAACTGAGGCGCCAGGTGGAAATGGCATGGCAAGCCGTTCCACAGGACTACATCCAGCATCTCTACGATTGTCTCCATGGGAGAATAGCAGCCTGCATTGCTGCGAAAGGTGGATATACACTGTACTAGTGCCGACATTGTGCATGCTCTGTTGCCTGTGTCTATGTGCCTGTGGTTCTGTCAATGTGATCATGTGATGTATCTGACCCCAGGAATGTGTCAATAAAGTTTCCCCTTCCTGGGACAATGAATTCACGGTGTTCTTATTTCAATTTCCAGGAGTGTATTTGCAGAATGGTATGTTCGATGCGTTGAGTTTGCTCGTTACATATTCCCCAAGCATTTTTTCGTCCTGGAGCTACTACAAATGTTAGCTTCTAATCTTGATGGCCTTGGAAAATATCATACGTCAATATGCTTGCATAGTATTTTTTGCAGCGTTCGTTTGCCACGAATGCAGAGTACCAAAAAATATCTCGTCAAAGAAAAGAAAGACATATTTTATATCGAAAAAGAACAGGAACACTATAGTGTAGTACATAAGTAACACTTTACAAAAGTGTAACATGAGCGATCAGAAATATCTCTCGTTATACACTAGGCTCACAGAGGATTTCAAATATAGAGAGGTCAATCAATGCACATTGCAGTTTTGCAGCTCTTGCAAATTGGTATTCGTTTGCAATGTTTTTGCAAACAAATCGCTAAGACTCTTTCGAAACACACAGGCCAATCACTGCTACGTTCACCGGTGCCTGCGCAGGGGCGAATTCTATTTTACATTACGTTTTAAAGTAAGTGTACTATTTTTAGTCTCCGGTGCAGACTTGGTCCACTCGGTCCTAAAAAAATGTTCCCTCGGAGGTGCCGAAACGCCGTTCCGGTGTGTTCCGGCCCAAATCAAGCCCTGTACTCCACAATTTTATTCACATTTTGACGATTCCCCTATGTACTGAAGGAATCAAGCCCGTGATGCTTACAATTTTTCGTGCTGCTTCGAATCATCAGCCAATCTATGCAGTGATCATTTGTGTTGCGCTACAGTATCAGTTACGCCGTGTGTTTTATTGCTGTTATTATCGCTTTGTTGAGCGCTAAAAGTTGAATTTCTAATATTACTAGATGTGCAAGGAAAGTTTTCCTGGTACATTATCTATTACTTTTTCAACGCCTCAAGGGCACGTAACAGGATCGTAAAAGTTTAATAAGTACCGTATTTTAAATGTCAGTCTTCTCTTACTCATGAAATATCTGTATCTGAACCGGCTTTACTGTAATATCATATTCTTTGGTAGAAAAATGTACCACATACGAATTGCAAAGACTCCGCAAAGAAAATGTTTTCACGCAGTATCACTTGTATTCGTCGAATCTCCACCATAGCAGCCGTGCAGCACGATAGGAAAATGATGTGTGTGTGTGTGTGTGTGTGTGTGTGTCTGCGTTTTGCTTGCACTGAATGAGATGGCGCAAATTTGGTGTATTTATTTCACTCCTTCCACCGCACCGTTGTTCATCCATCTTCTGCACCTTGCACCCCCCACACTGCAGCGATCTTAAGACTGAACAGCATATAAAATATGACAGGAGGCCTGTGAAACACTTTGGGTTCATCGGATCTGATTTAAAGATTAATTTAAAAATCAAACATTTTTTTACTAACGTTTTTAACCCTATAGTTTTGAATAAGTTCCAAAAATTCTCAATATTAATTTTACTTCATTTTATTTTTGGATTCATCTGTAAAAATTTCAAGGCCTTGGATATGTTTTTCTAATATTTTAAACAAACCGTATTGTCACTTCTGTTGGTTGTTTGCAGGTGGTCAAAGCAAATCACACTCCTCCGCATGGGTTAACGGTGTTTCAGTTAGAAGCACTTTTACACAATGTGTGTCTGACAATGAAAACTCACGGTAGCAGATTAATGCGGGTCTATCTTTCAGTAATTGGTTACAAGGTAATACAATCGATACTTTACTGTAAAGTGAAATGAGTAGTAAAATTACTTCCTGGCGAGATGTATTGCATCGTGTTATTAATGTCATAATTACTTTAGCTTCATGCAATTTACCTTTATGAGGCCATAATTCTGAACCTAGAAATTTCAGGTCAATTTTACGTTTACTATCGGATTATGATCCTATTTTAAAAGAACTTCTTTTAAAGCGATATGCTGAAATAAATTACTTAAGTCCGACGATTCAAAATGAGGTTGTTAATTTACTTGCTACCGCAGTTAGAGAAAATATTATTTTAGAAATTAAAAACGCTCCACTTAAGGCCATTATTTTTGATACAACCTGATACCTGTCAAAAAGTGACCAACTTTCTGTAGTTTTTCGATAATTCTTGATATCAGAAAATGATTATCGTGTGTCTAAAGAAATAAAAATGTGTGAGTCCTTTTTGGGATTTATATCTGTAGCTGATTGTAGTGCAGAAAGGCTTAAAACTGAAATTTTTAATACTTTAAATGAATAAGGATTTGATTTGTCCCAATGTAGAGGGCAGTGTTACGATGGAGCAAATGTTATGTTGGGTGTGTATGGAAGATTACAAGCCCTTATAAAAGAACATGCGCCAATACCGATTATATTCAGCGTGAAGAACACTCAGCAAATTAAATTTTAAGTGATGCCGCAAAAGGTGTTCCTGAAGTGCCAATTTTTTCAAAAAATGTGGAAATATATATACCTTTATAGTCAACACTAAAAAACGCTACTCAATGCGAGTAATGATAAATATTTAAAATATAAAATTACCCTTTAGAAGATATGTCCTACTAGATAGTCTTCAGGACACGACGCTTTATCGGCTGTAAAGAAAAATTATTCATTTATAATGAAAAAATTGTAACAGTTAAATTTAATTTCCACCAAAAAGACAATCGTGACGAATGTAAAACAATAATTAATATTTTAGAGAACTATGAGTTTATAGTGATTGTCACCTTTCTTAATTCATTATTTGAAATTATTAATTCTGTTTCTAAGGCTCTTCAGCGTGTAAACAATGATATACAGAAAGCTAGTATTTTACTAAGTAATGTTTTGAACAGATTGAGCGAAATAATAAATCAAAGTTCATTCCATGGTTTGCTAAACGAGTTCAGAGACCTAGCAAAAGAGTGGGGGGTTACAACTGTTTTCAAAAATAAGCGACGGAAGATGACGAAGTGATATTTTGTTGAGTTGTGAGAAGATGAGAGATTTCAGACCCGGAATCGTACTTCAAAGCCAATGTGTGCTATTGCCGTTTAGGTATATTAATTTCTCAAACTAAGCAAAGTTTTCATAGCCTGTGTTATCTGAGTAATACATTAGAAGTGTTGCAACCGGAGAAGCTCTTTTCATTTTCAAATGAAATAATAAAAAGGAAGTGGGAAAACTGACTGCTAAATACAGTAAAGACATGTCATTTGATCTGTCTGAACAATTAATTTCTTTGAAAATGTGCTTAAAACCTGAAATTCAGAAAACCCATTCCATTAAAGAACTCACTGAATTATTACTGATTAAATTCAATAGCCTTGCCTCCAATTTTCCGGAGGTAATAACAGCATGTTTCCTATTTTCGACCCTTCCTGTAACAACTGCAACAGCTGAAAGAAAATTCTCGAAATTAAAACTGATTAAAAACTATCTTAGGATTCTACGAACCAAGAACGGATTTCAGACTTGTCAGTGCTGTCTATAGAGGCAGAACAATCCGAAAACCTAAAACCGTCTTCAGCTATGTGTGGTGTGCGTACTGCGAGACCTTCGGTACACACACCATCAGATTATTTGACTTGTCGCTCTAACAAAGTAGGCGAGTGTCAGCAAAGTAGGCGTGGTCTTATCGCGGCGTGTTTATCTTCTGCCGTTAGGTCAGACGACAGAACGCCACTTGCATGCTTAGAGTAGCTGATTGTCGGTGACCAACTTTAAACAGAACTTGATTAATTTTCATACACATTTATTAAAGTAATAACAAGCATAAAAATTACTTACCTTGGTTCTGGATGCTATTTACAATTGACAATCTGAAATTCCTTTGGTATTGGTACGTTAATCTTATTCTCACATATATCTCTGATACTTGACAAAAGTGTCTATACATTTATGTTCATGGCTATGTACAGGAATATGGTAATCTTATTGGGCGCAGACTGAAACTTGACTATAGACTGGTACAGGCAAATGTAGAACTCGTACAGACTGTTGCAGACAAATGGAGATTGACCAATCGGAGATCTGTATACTCATTATAGTACCTCGCACATTCATGTATCACTGCGTGAGTGTGATCCGCGAGGAGAAAAGGTTCTATGTTAGCAGCAATTTCATTGGCTGCGTTACACATTAATATGCGGATCGGAGGAAGCAGAATTTGGTCTGTCTCTAAGACAGCGCCATCTCGTAGTGCGGAGACGGACGAGCGCTGCGCCTGCGCTGTTGTGCTTGGCGGGGCGCACTCTATTGGGAAAGTTGTGTACGCGCTGACTACGCGGAACTATGTACACAACACTATGGATGAGTTAATAAGTAAGTTCGCCGAAAATAATTCGAGAAAAGTTTATATTTGAAATGTTTGGTTAGCTTGGTTCCTAGGAGACTTAATTGTAAGTAATTACTTACGTATGTAAACTATACTTAATCAAAAAATATTTATTTTATTCAAAATGAGACTTTTTGTTTTTTTGTGAAAACTCTTTACCCTCCATTTGAGCTTCGCTGCAGTCGGGTAAAAGGGCCCCGCGACAAATTTCAATACAGGGCCTCTTTAAGGCAAGCTACGGCACTGGCCTAGGGCTTTGTCGGGTCTGCGCCACACTCAAACCCTACTAGCTGCTCTTACCACCTGAAATCGGGAGTCATCTGATCAGACCACCCGATATAATCACGAGCCAAGAAGAGGTGCTGCAGGCGATGTAGCGCTGTTAGCCAAGGCTCTCGCGTCGGTCGTCTGCTGCCACAGCCATTTAACGCCACATGTCGCCGCACTGTCCTAACGGATACGTTCATCGTACGTCCCGCATTGATTTCTGCGGTTTCACTCACGCAGTGTTGCTTGTCAGTAGTGACCGCTCTACGCAGACGCCGCTGCTCTCGTTACTGAAGGCTGTCGGCCCCTGTTTGTCAGTGGTGAGAGGTAATGCCTGAAATTTGGTACTCTCGGCACACACTTGGCGCTGTGGATCTCGGAATATTGAACTCCCTGACTATTTCCGAAATGGAGTGGCCCATGCCGTCTAGGTCCAACAACCGTTCCGCGTTCAAAGTTTGTTAATTTCCGTCGTGCGACCATCATCACGTCGGAAACCTCTTCACATGAATGAACGAAGTACAAATGACAGCTCTGTCAATGCACTGCCGTATCATACCGTGTGTATGCGATACTACCGTCATCTGTATATGTGCCTATCGCTACCTCAAGACTTTTGTCACCTCAGTGTATTCCAGTTCGAATGCAATGACCTAACTGATGCGAAGTTATCTTCCGTATGACAAACAGTGCGGATCACGGAAACGCCTACCACACGAATTACAATTCGACTCTATATTGCACAGAAACTGCAACGGGTAGAGGTAACCAAGTGGAGTTTTTGCAATTCCCAGGATCTTTCGCCTCAGTGCCAACCGACGCCTGAACAATATAATATGTACTTTTCATACATGTTTCTCCTTACCCAAAAATAGAAATCATTTAAACGTGTAAAAATTTCGCAACCAGGATGAATAAATGTACCTGTTTTCTGCAGTCTCGACGTCCCCAAATTTATTAACTAAGTTGTTCCATTACATCGAACAATATATACTTTAGCTTATCCGGTGCTGTGCCAGTGTTTGTCTTTGGGCACTATGCTTGGAAAATAACTTCATTTCCCGAATTCGGTAATGGGAGTCGAAATCGGTGAATTGTTTCTAAATCAGTAAGTTTTGTATCCTCAACTTTTTGTATTTTTTGTTTTCAAAAATAGGTAATGTGAATTTATTTTTCACGCGCAACGGCAGAGAAATATGCAGAGTTTCCACCTTACTAGAGTGTTCTAAGGTACCACTGGATGGCCGGCCGCGGTGGCCGTGCGGTTCTAGGCACTTCAGTCCGGAACCGCCTGACTGCTAAGGTCGCAGGTTCGAATCCTGCCTCGGGCATGGATGTGTGTGATGTTCTTAGGTTAGTTAGGTTTAAGTAGTTCTAAGTTCTAGGGGACTGATTACCTCAGATGTTGAGTCCCATAGTGCTCACAGCCATTTGAGCCAGTACCACTGGATGAATTTGTGGTATTCAATGTTTACGTATGTACAATGCTGATTGTGACAGACGAAGATGTTTTGGAGATTCGTTCAAAGTTCAAAAGATCGCATCGATGTAGAGGACGACGGCGGTGAATGTTATAACGAAATTAACATTATATTTCGTATCCCCACTATGTCGGAAACGTACGCACAGCTATTTAGATGCGTATTTGAACAGTAAAACAAATAAAACAAAGGATGACATCGAAAAAATTGTCGCAAAGATGATGAAAACGACAATTCAAAATACAATAACACATTTTATTTTCAAAAACCAGTAATCTACTGAATACACACTTTCATAAGTAGTTATCTACAAGAGTAAATCTTAGCATGAAATCGTTTTTCTGTACTGTAATGAAATGTGGCCAGGTCGAATGTAAAAGTTCTTTTCAGTCACATTCGTTACGTGTTAATTCTGTTCCTTGTAAGCTGGTGGAAGATATCGTTCTACGTCCCCAGCTGGACTGGAAGCTCCTTGACAGGACAAAGGCAGCGCTTTATGTTGGATAGAGTATCATTCACAAAAACACAAGTAATATCTGTAGTATCTTTCCACCCGAACTCAAAACCACACGGTCGTGCAGGTTCGATTTTTATTTTATTCTGCCGGACTGAATATCTAGCCCTGCTCCCAGCTAACCTGCAACGATTCTGCACGTCCTGCGCTGCGTATTTCTCTTCACTAATGCTGCCACTCGGTGCTAACTAATCGCGGCTTATGTTGAAAGCGAGGCTTTCCAATCTCTTTTAAGACTGCTTTCCAAATACAAACCGAGCAAGAGACCGATACAAGAACTGGAAGTGGAACGGTAGTAAGGATCGAACTCTTTGATATAGGCTGAGCAATCTCTTGCGCTACTATCCACGCTAGAAACACAACAGACACTAATACACTGCTCTACAAAATTAAAGAGTAACTTTTTTTCAAAACTCCGTGAATATCTATTATTGCAACGTGTAAGTATGAATTTTGACTCTAAGGAGCCTTCAACGTTCCTCTGTAATGATGCAAAAGAGTGGCACCTTGCGACTTCATCCTCAGGTTCGCGCTGAAGGAAGGGGCTTGGGAGGCACTGAGGGTGTTGTCGAACTAGGTGGTCTTAAAGGGGCACTTTGCAATTTTATTCATGCATGTGTCAATGCCACATCCTCCCGTTATCACGCCACAGAAGAGCGCGAAAAATGAGGGATGGCAAATCAGAAAAACACTTTTCTGCTTCGTATCACGTTCAAATTTCGTCGAATTATTTTGAACAGTCGCCAGTGGTTCCACCCTGTACGGCGCCATAGTGTAAATATCTCTGGAGTGAGCATTGCGTTCTGCGCATCTTGTCAACATTAAACCAGGGCTGTCACGTGTTTTCGGGACTTCACTGTGCGTGTGTGCTTTCCTCAGAGTTTGAAGTTTGTTATATCAAGAGTTTTCGTTGTGTTTTCACCGTTTGTTGATAGTGTAATAGCGATGGTGAATTACTGTTGTTGCTACGGATGCAAAGAAAAATATGTGAAAGGAGGGATAGTAACTTTTCATGGGTACTACATTTAAAAACTTCTAGACGAATTATAAATAAGGCTTGATTCTGGAGACCTATTTTTCTACGATTTTATTACTATATAATAGATATTACGGCTCGTACAAAAGCTTACAAACAATCGCGCCCTCTCGTAAATTTGCTAGTGGAACAGGAAAGGGAGTGGTTAGTTGTTCCAGCAAATACTATCTTACATGCATTTATCAGTGATTTGTCGATTATGTATATAGATTTGAAAGATGGGAGACAGATAAATTCAATAGAGTGGGAGTCTGTAATTGTCTTTGTTTAATGTGCGTGTCCAAACCTTTTTGTTTACTGTAAAGTTACAGTAGGAGACCATGTTAAGTGTGTCAAGGACATGGAGAATGATTATGTGTGATTTATATTTTAGTTTCCCGAAGGATGAACAACGGGTAAAGATGTGGCTCCAGAAAATAAGGAGGAGTAATTTTGTCCCCTCAAAATAATCCAAAGTATGTTCAAAACACTATGAAGAGGAATGTTTGGAAAGAGAAAAATTTGGACGTGTGTGGCTGACGCTTCAAACAGCAATGTGTCGACTCACGCTCAGAAGTTCATGTGAGCTGTAAGGTGGCTTACTGATGTCACATTGGCTCAGAATTTCACCACAATTCTGTCAAACGCCCCCTTGGACATGTCAGACGATGAGAAAGTCACCACACTCCCTTTTACCCACATTTCACCCCGTCTTTTGACTCCTCTGCGATGGTCGTCAGAACCGCGACACGTAGCGTTGCAATTACGAGGTTTTCGCGTGGGTGGTCCAGGAAAACATTTCAGACACATCGCCGCTCAGAATCGAAACGGAAGGGCCTCAAGGGGTGGCATAAAGATCGTCGATGAAACCTCTCTTCTCCTGGAGCGTTCATTCCAACACATTTCTGTGTCGAAAACTACATTTCGCAATGCGATGAGCAACAGGATGACGTGCTTGACAAATCTGGCCACTGCTGCCACCACTTCAGCGTTTCAACCCCACTCTAAGGACATCGAGGGGCTGCAACACCACTACACGTGCTCTCGCCCCTCTAAATGTGATCTCGCCCCTTTTGGAGTGTGGTGTGACAGAAATTTATGCTGTGCCATACAAAGAGATTTCAATTTACCAGATATAGACTGGGACACTCAGATGTTTAGGACGGGTGGTAGGGAAAGAGCATAGAGTGACATTATACTGAGTGCACTATCCGAAAATTACCTCGAGCAATTAAACAGAGAACCGACTCGTGGAGATAACATCTTGGACCTACTGATAACAGACCCAACTTTTCGACTCTGTAAGCGCAGAACAGGGAATCAGTGATCATAAGGCCGTTGCAGCATCCCTGAATATGGAAGTAAATAGGAATATTAAAAAAAGGGAGGAAGATTTTTCTGTTTAGCAAGAGTAATAGAAGGCAGATTTCAGACTACCTAACAGATCAAAACGAAAATTTCTGTTCCGACACTGACAATGTTGAGTGTTTATGGAAAAAGTTCAAGGCAATCGTAAAATGCGTTGTAGACAGATAAGTGCCGAGTAAAACTGTGAGGGACAGGAAAAACCCACCGTGGCTCAACAACAAAGTAAGGAAACTACTGCGAAAGCAAAGAGAGCTTCACTCCAAGTTTAAACGCAGTCAAAACCTCTCAGACAAACAGAAGCTAAAGGATGTAAAAGTTAGCGTAAGGAGGGCTATGCGTGAAGCGTTCAGTGAATTCGAAAGTAAAATTCTATGTACCGACTGGACAGAAAATCCTAGGAAGTTTTGGTCTTACGTTAAATCAGCAAGTGGCTCGAAACAGCATATCCAGACACTCCGGGATGATGATGGCATTGAAACAGAGACGCGTAAAGCTGAAATACTAAACACCTTTCTCCAAAGCTGTTTCACAGAGGAAGACCGCACTGCAGTTCCTTCTCTAAATCCTCGCACAAACGAAAAAATGGCTGACATCGAAATAAGTGTCGAAGGAATAGAAAACCAACTGGAATCACTCAACAGAGGAAAGTCCACTGGACCTGACGGGATACCAATTCGATTCTACACAGAGTACGGGAAAGAACTTGCCCCCTTCTAACAGCCGTGTACCGCAACTCTCTAGAGGAACGGAAAGTCTTCAAGAAGGGTCGTCAAGCAGAAGCGCAAAACTATAGGCCTATATCTCTGACATCGATCTGTTGTAGAATTTTAGAACATGTTTTCTGTTCGCGTATCATGTCATTTCTGGAAACCCAGAATATACTTTGTAGGAATCAACATGGATTCCGGAAACAGCGATCGTGTGAGACCCAACTCGCTTTATTTGTTCATGAGACCCAGAAAATATTAGATACAGGCTCCCAGATAGATGCCATTTTCCTTGACTTCCGGAAGGCGTTCGATACAGTTCCGCACTGTCGCCTGATAAACAAAGTAAGAGCCTACGGAGTATCAGACCTGCTGTGTGGCTGGATTGAAGAGTTTTTAGCAAACAGAGCACAGCATGTTGTTCTCAATGGAGAGACGTCTACAGGCGTTAAAGTAACCTCTGGCGTACCACAGGGGAGTGTTATGGGACCATTGCTTTTCACAATATATATAAATGACCTAGTAGATAGTGTCGGAAGTTCCATGCGGCTTTTCGCGGATGATGCTGTAGTATACAGAGAAGTTGCAGCATTAGAAAATTGCAGCTAAATGCAGGAAGATCTGCAGCGGATAGGCACTTGGTGCAGGGAGTGGCAACTGACCGTTAAAATAGACAAATGAAATGTATTGCGAATACATAGAAAGAAGGATCCTTTATTGTATGATTTTATGATAGCGAAACAATCACTGGTAGCAGTTACTTCTGTAAAATATCTGGGAGTATGCGTACGGAACGATTTGAAGTGGAATGATCATATAAAATTAATTGTTGATAAGGCGGGTGCCAGGTTGAAATTCATTGGGAGAGTCCTTAGAAAATGTAATCCATCAACAAAGGAGGTGGCTTACAAAACGCTCGTTCGGCCCACACTTGAGTATTGCTCATCAGTGTGGGATTCGTACCAGGTCGGGTTGACAGAGGAGATAGAGAAGATCCAAAGAAGAGCGGCGCGTTTCGTCACAGGGTTATTTGGTAAGCGTGATAGCGTTACGGAGATGTTTAGCAAACTCAAGTGGCAGACTCTTCAAGAGAGGCGTTCTGCATCGTGGTGTAGCTTGCTGTCCAGGTTTCGAGAGGGTGCGTTTCTGGATGAGGTATCGAATATATTGCTTCCCCCTACTTATACCTCCCGAGGAGATCACGAATGTAAAATTAGAAAGATTCGAGCGCACACGGAGGCTTTCCGGTAGTCGTTCTTCCCGCGAACCATACGCGAGTGGAACAGGAAAGGGAGGTAATGACAGTGGCACGTAAAGTGCCCTCCGCCACACACCGTTGGATGGCTTGCGGAGTATAAATGTAGATGTAGATGTAGATTGCAACCATTAGGGAAGAGTGTTTTTATGTTTTTGTCATCACTCCTTTTTCTGGTCCTTCTGTGACGTGATGACGGGAGGACTCTACATGCGTGAATAAAATGGCAAAGTGTGCTTCCAGTGCTAAAGTTTGGCAACATTTTCGTCGCCACCCACGCACCATTCTTCAGCACGTTACTAATGTAACTGACAGAAACTTCGAAAGCAATTCAGCCGCGAAGATGCAGTAGCGCCTGAGGGGTGGACAACCCTTTCGATACTCTTAGGTGGAGTTTGCCTACCTTCAGGGTCTAGATCAGCCTCGAGGCTGAATTGGTGTGTAAGTTTCAGACAGGTACGTTTGTAACACGCTGAAGGAAGGTGCGTGGGAGGTACTGAGTGTGTTGTCGAACTAGGTGGTCTTAAAGGGGCACTTTGCAATTTTATTCATGCATATGTCAATGCCACATCCTCCCATTATCACGCCACAGGAGAGCGCGTAAAATGAGGGATGGCAAAGCATAAAAACACTTTTCTGCTTCCTATCACGTTTAGATTTCGTCGAATTGTTTTGAACAGTTGCTAGTGGTTCCACCCTGTACGGCGCCATAGAGTAAATATCTCTGGAGTGAGCATTGCGTTCTGCGCATGTTGTCAACTTTAAACCAGGGCTGTCACGTGTTTTCGGGACTTCGCTGTGCTTGTGTGCTTTCCTCAGAGTTTGAAGTTTGTAATATCAAGGGTTTTTGTTGTGTTTTCACCGTTTGTTGATAGTGTAATAGCGATGGTGAATTACTGTTGTTGCTACGGATGCAAAGAAAAATATGTGAAAGGAGGGATAGTAACTTTTCATGGGTACTACGTTTAAAAATTTCGAGACGTATTTTAATTAAGTCTTGATTCTGGAGATCTATTTTTCTACGATTTTATGACTATATAATAGATATTACGGCTCGTACAAAAGCTTACAAACAATCGCTTCCTCTCGTAAATTTGCTAGTGGAACAGGAAAGGGAATGGTTAGTTGTTTCAGCAAATACTATCCTCCATGCATTTATCAGTGGCTTGTCGATTATGCATATAGATTTGAAAGATGGGAGACAGATAAATTCAATAGAGTGGGAGTCTGTAATTGTCTTTGTATAATGTGTGTGTCCAAACCTTTTTGTTTACTGTAAAGTTACAGTAGGAGACCATGTTAAGTGTGTCAAGGACATGGAGAATGATTATGTGTGACTTATATTTTAGTTTCCCGAAGGATGAATAACGAGTAAAGATGTGGCTCCAGAAAATAGGGAGGAGTAATTTTTTCCCCACAAAATAATCCAAAGTATGTTCAAAATACTATGAAGAGGAATGTTATAAATAGAACAATTTGGTCATGTGTGGCTGAAGGTAGATGCCATACCAACTATTTTTAATTTTCCACAGCACCTACTTCCAATTTCTGCATTCAGCTTAAATACATTTTCTGCACAAATGAAATAAAAAACACAGTAGTGTAGCTAATCAAAGTACACAATTATCTCCTTTGGTGTATTTTGCCTTCAATTTATTTTCTTTACCATTTGATTAAGAAGCGTAAAATATTAGTAAACATGTCCCCAAACTCTTTCATTTGTGTCACTTTCCACTTCCCTTAATGGTGTTATATGGGTTGACTGTTACATGACCAACTATATTTGCTTTACAGTACATTTATTCTCCGATCGCCTTTTTTCCCCCTTCGTACTCAGTGTACTATTTATTTAATAAACTGGGAGCAAGTACGTAAAATGCGTTAAATAAACACTTCAAAGTGTCACCAGTAAGAAAAATTGTGCTTTAGGTCGCAAAAACGAGAAAATAAATACGCAAAAATAGCAGAATACAGGACGAATTAGCAGGGATATAATCAATAATGTGAGGCAAATTCGGTATTTTTCGGACACTTGCAAAAGCACTAGCGTACTGTCAAGTCGTTTTGCAGGACTATCACTGCAAAAATGTACGCCAGGCCCTGTAATACTATAAAGTGCCGTATCATACCGAAAACTACCAAAGATCGAGTGCATCTGAACTGTGACACCTACCGCAAAGAAGCAGAATGCAGTATCACTTGCACTTAAAAGTTACGTAGCTGGTTTATACCCGGTATCAAATGGATACTGTTAAAATGCCCGGCAACATATATAAATAATCCACGACACGTACGCAAAGAGTCCGTCTGTACTAGGGATGTAGTGACATTCGAAATATACAGGGTGCTATACGGACAAACACACGACGTCCCGAAAACACGTGACCAGGCCGGCAATATATGTTGACAACACAAAACCTGTTCTGCGCATGTGAATGCTCACTCCAGAGATATTTACTCAATGTACGGCGCAGCAAAAATTGCTGCCACTATACACTCCAAAGGGATGAGATCACATTCAGCGGGATTGTAGACTCGCAAAGCCCGTAGAGCAGAACTGAGATGGCAAAGCGGTGGAAGCAGTGGCCAGGTTTGTCAAGGACGTCCTATTGTTGTTCACCGCACTGCGAACTGTTATTTTCAACTGCGAAATGTGTGAGAATCAACGCCCCAAGGGAAAGGGTGGTTTCACTGTTCACTGGCGCCATTTGTGCCACCCCCCCCCCCCCCCCCTCCGTGGGGCCTTTTCGTGGCGATTCTGAGCGGCGGTGTGTTTTGAAATGTTTTCCTCTGCCACCCATGAGAACACCGCGTGATTTCAACGGTAGGTGACGCGGCTCTGACCGACATCACAGAGGCGTCAAAGAAAGCTGTGAAACATGGGTAAGATGGCTGTGGCGACGTTCTGAGTGTGTGACTTGTCCACGGTGAAATTTTGTGTCAATCTGACATTATTAACCCATCTTATAGCTCATATGAACTTCTGAGCTGTGGCCTTCTTTTCGCGAGAGTCAACAGCTTGCTGTTTGAAGCGCCGCCGAACTGAAGGGTGTTGTCGCACTGCGCCTCGCTTTTGCACCCTTAAAGAGGAAGGTTACATGCTTCTTTGAGCCAAATTTCAAACAGATTCGTCGCAATGAGAGACAAAGCTTAGAAAAATTGGTCCTTTAATTTTGTTGCACAGTGTTGTTCGCATTCATGATCGAGCGTCTGCCAGCTCAGGTTTCTCATAACCTCCTTCACGCTTTCCGATGGGTCAAACAAACATGCGACCGTTAAGTCCTGCACTTGTCTGTATACAGACATTTAATGTCTCGGCTTTATTCTGTTTGATATAGATACGACACATTCAAGCAATAGTCGAGGATGGATCACGCTAATATTTTGTAAGCAATCTCCTTTGTAGACTGGTTACATTTTTCCAGTCTTCACCAACGAATTGAAACCTGCCACATTATTTACACATGACTGTACTTATGTGATCATCCCATTTCATATCACCAGAAATTGTAACACGCAGGCTGACTGACGCCAATTTTATCTCACTGACTTTATGGGCATACGATACCATGTTTCTTCGTTTTGTATAGTTCACTGTTTTACACTTCGGAACATTTAAAATAGCTGCTGATCTCTGCACCACTTTGAAATCTTATCAACATATGACTGCCGCGCTGGGTAGCCACGCGGTCTAGGGCGTCTTGCCACGGTTCGGGCGGCTCCCCCTATCAGAGGTTCGAGTCCTCCCTCGGGCGTGTGTGTGTGTGTGTGTGTGTGTGTGTGTGTGTGTGTGTGTGTGTGTTATCCTTAGCCCCCCCTCCCCCCCCCCACCTTTAGTTTAACTTAGATTAAGTAGTGTGTAAGCCTAGGGACCGATTACCTCAGCAGTTTGGTCGCATAGCCACTTACCACAAATTAAAAAGAAAAAGTGACTGAATGATATTTTCTTCATAAAAGGTTCTTTACTAAATACTCGTACGGACTGCAGCGTTTAATTTCGTCCTACGTATGCCGCCACCTCGTGCTGCCAGGCACGCAAATAGAACTTGTATGCCCTTAGCGACCCGCTGCACATGAGGTAAATTATACCACGTATTGCGTCACCTATTAGGAAATATACTTTTAACAGCGGACCTGGATAGGGTCTCAACACTTCTACGCTAGTAAACAGTCTTTAAAAGGCTAGAAAGCCTCGCTTTCAACTGCGAAGCAAGGTTATAATAATCACCACACCAATGCTAAAGACGAATGCAGCAGTGTAACTAGTGTCACGGAGGTCCCAAGATCGACCAGTAGAATTGACCAGTAGACCGTCAATTTCTAACCTACCAGGATACAGCGTGGAACTTTCGTCCGTCTGCATACCGGGTGGTCAAAAAGTCGGTATAAATTTGAAAACTTAATAAACCACGCAATAATGTAGATAGAGAGGTAAAAATTGACTCACATGCTTGGAATGACATGAGGTTTTATTAGAACAAAAGAAAACCAAGTTCACAAAATGTCCGACAGATCTCTTGCGCGCGTCGTTTGGTGATGATCGTGTGCTCAGCCGCCACTTTCGTCATGCTTGGCCTCCCAGGTCCTCAGACCCGTGCGATTACTGACTTTGGGGTTACCTGAAGTCGCAAGTGCATCGTGATCGACCGACATCTCTAGGGATGCTGAAAGACAACATCCGACGCCAATGCCTCACCATAACTCCGGACATGCTTTACAGTGCTGTTCACAACATTATTCCTCGATTACAGCTATTGTTGAGGAATGATGGTGGACATATTGAGCATTTCCTGTGAAGAACATCATCTTTGCTTTGTCTTACTTTGTTATGCTAATTATTGCTCTTCTGATCAGATGAAGCGCTTTTTTGAACTTTTGTATTTTTTTGGTTCTAATAAAACCCCGTGTCCTTCCAAGCATGTGTGTCAATTTGTATCTCTCTATCTACATTATTCCGTGATTTATTCAGTTTTCAAATTTATACTGACTTTTTAATCACCCGGTACATTATCTGATCAAAAGTATCCGGATACCTGCTAATGGACTTTAATATGGGGTCCACATCAAATGAATTCGCAATTGCGAAAAGTACTACTATGAGCTGTAAAATGGAATGACGACAATGAAAATTTGTGCTGGACCGGGACTCGAACCAGGATTTTTCGCTTATCGCAAGCGGTCGCCTTACCATTTGGCTATCCGTGCACGCACGCATGCATGTCCATAGGAACTTTGCAACGTAATCAGAATAACACAAGCACCGCAATACCGTATTAATGCGGACTGTGTCCACCTTTCCCGTCATGACCGCTTCAACTCTCCTGAGGACAATTTCAATGAGGTGTCTGATGTCTGTGGGGGAGAGAGCCGAAACCAGAGAAGGTAGTGATGAGTGATGTTGGGCGCTGGGGTCTAGAGTGAAGTCGACGTTCCAACTCGTCCCAAAGGTGTTAGATTGTGATACTCCGGGACTCTAGGCTGACAATTCCATTTCAGGAATGCTATTATCCACAAACAATTGCCTCACAGACGCTGCTTTATGACAGGGTGCATTGTTATACCGCACTGTTCTTCTACTGTAAGCAGTACACAATACTGTAAAATGTCTTCATATACTTCCGCATTTAGGGTTCTCTTGAGCGCAAAAAGAAGACCACACCTTAGTCACGAAAAACATCCATATACTGTAACACCACTCACCTTTGTACTTCAATGTACGCTGAAGAGCCAAAGAAACTGGTACACCTGCCCATCATCGTGTAGGCCCCCGCGAGTACGCAGAAGTGCCACAACGCGACGTGGCATGGACTCGACTGATGTCTGAAGTAGTGCTGGAGGGAATTGACACCATTGATCCTGAAGGGTTGTCTAAAATCCGTATGAGTACCAGGGGGTGGAGATCTCTTCTGAACAGCACGTTGCAAGGCATCCCAGATATGCTCTATAATGTTCATGTCTGGGGAGTTTTGTGGCCAGCGGAAATGTTTAAACTCAGAAGAGTTTTCCTGGAGCCACTCTATAGCCATTCTGGACGTGTGGGGTGTCGCACTGTCCTGCTGGAATTGCTCAGATCCGTCGGACATGAATGGATGCAGGTGGTCAGACAGGATTCTTACGTACTTGTCACCTGTCTGTGTCACATCCCTGCAGTATCAGGGGTCCCTTATTACTCCAACTGCACACGCCCCGAACCATTACAGAGCCTCTACAAGCTTGAACAGTCCCCTGATAACACGCAGGGTCCGTGGGTTCATGAGGTAGTATCCATATCCGTACACGTCCATCTGCTCGATACAATTTGAAACGATACACGTCCGAACAGGCGACATGTTCCCAGTCATCAACAGTCCAATGTCGGTACTGGCGGGCTCAGGCGAGGCGTAAAGCTATGTGTCGTGCAGTCATCAAGTGTACACGAGTGCGCCCTCGGATCCGAAAGCCCATATCGTTTCGTTGAATAGTTCGCACGCTAACACTTGTTGATGGCCCAGCATTGAAATCTGCAGCAATTTGCAGAAGGATTGCATTTCTGTCACGTTGAACAATTCTCTTCAGTCGACTTTGGTCCCGTTCTTGCAGAATCTTTTTCCGGCCGCAGCGATGTCGGAGATTTGCAGTTTTGCCGGATTCCTGATATTCACGGTACAATCGTGGAAACGGTCGGACGGGAAAATCCCCATTTCATCATTACCTCAGACATGCTGTGTCCCATCGCTCCTGCGCCTACTGTAACACCACGTTCAAACTTACTTAAATCTTGATAACCTGCTATTGTAGCAGCAGTAACCGACCTAACAACTGCGCCAGACACCTGTTGTCTTATAAAGGCATTGCCGACCGCAGCGCCGTATTTTGCCTTTTTACAAATCTCTGTATTTTAATACGCATGCCTATACTAGTTTCTTTCAGTGTAGGTTTTACATACGATTGCAGGTAAACTTCTCCAGGCATTTGTCAAACGCAAACCCTTCCACCGGATTACACAGTGTATACTGTGATCCATCATTCGATATCAGTCGTTTCCAATCGTCCACTGTGTAGGTGTCCCCTTTGTACCGCATCAAGCGTCACTCAGCACTGATTACAAAAATGTGTGATTTTTGAGGAGCTCCTCGATCATTGTACCCCAACACTCTACCCGAAGTCATTGTGCCAGGTGGATTGCTAATAGCACTTTTCAGTCAGGGGTGTTTCCTACCACCGATGTTTACAATACCCCCAAAATGCTTGACAGGCCCTTTCTGTCACTACATGGGGTCTGCCTGCTTGGTCTTGGTTTAGGCGGGTCACTCCTTCACCTTTACTCTTCATAACTTCACATTCAAATCACCGTCTACTTTAGCAACTTTAGAAGAGTCGAAATGCCCCTGCTGGATTCGTTACTCAGCTGACATCTAATGACTAGTCCATATGGAAACTCACTGAGTTTCCTGACCGAAACTTTCTGCTGTTACTGGCCACACAGTACTCTCCACCTCCTTTTATGCTCATGCTCTCTCTCTCTCTCTCTCTCTCTCTCTCTCTCTCTCTCTCCCTCCCCCTCCAGTGTATTCGATTGTCTGCTTCGTACGCCACGTTGCAATTGGCAACGACTTTCGGTTTGTACGTAGTTGTTACTTATGTCACTGACTATAAGTGCCTGACGCAGAGAACTAGCGGATCAGCACAAGATTGTAATGTTTCATTACACGAAGCCCACACAACTATAATAATAATTCCTTCCTTCATAAAAGCTACGAATTTTACAACCACTCTTGCTTTGTTTCTACAGATGGTAACTGAAAATTTAGTTATCCATAATTACACCGCCTGCCAAAGAAAGTGAAGCAGTCAGAAGACATAGTGGGATGTCAATGTAACTTCGTGCACATTCACTCAATCGGAGGATATGCATAGACTGGAGCTGTAATTGCCTCTGATATATAGAACAGTCGCCAGAGTGCATTAGCATTGTTCCTGTTTAATATTGTTACCAGGCCTGATAGGGAATATAAGAGGCGTGAGTGGCATCAGATGTGAAGGACATGGAGATGCCGCGTACTCATGCGAGACACAATAATCAGCACCTGATCTCAGTTTGGCCGGCTGGTCGAATCATGCACTATCCAGATTTTTAGGCCATTCGGATATGACAGTGGGCCGATATTTGACAGCATGGGAACGTGAGGGGAGGCATACTTGTCTTCAAGGTTTCGGCCACCCGCTTCTGACCACCACAAGGTAAGAAACTGACAAGCATTTACAACAGTATATCCGAAATCCACATATGTCACCTTGTACAAGTACCTCTGTTATTAAAATACTCCACATATAGTGTTCATAAGTGCAGGTAATCTTCCTGAAAATTCAATATTTAACTACCTGTTAGACTCAGAAGTAGGTGTTCTTGCAGATTTTAATATCAGTTTATGTCGAAGGAGTAGGCCTATTTACTTAGTCCATCCTTAATTTTTACCTTCAGTAGTATCATCTCAGAGAAAATAATGTCAGCTTCATTCAATTGGCATCCGCATTGCTTATAACACTCGATTTTTCGAACAACACATACCTATAGGTTTGGTTACTATGGTACCTGATTTACCTCATGCATTTCACTGGGGAGTTTTGCACGAGACTGGGATGTACCCCAACAATGGCATCGTTTTTTGCGCTAATTCTGAAACAGTTAGCTTTGTCTTCTGTAGAAATTTGGAACATCCAATGTACATCTACGTCTAAATCCGCATGATTACTCTTTAGTTCCAAGTTTAGCGCCAGGCAGGGGGTTCCTCGAACCACCTTTAAGCTATTTCTCTACCGCTCCGCTCTACAACAGCGCGCTGGAGAAACGAACACTTAATATTTTTCCGTGTGAGCTATGATTTCTCTTATTTTATTATGATGATCGTTTCTCTCTATGCAGGTCGACACCGACAAAATATTTTCATACTCTGATTGAAATTTCATGAGAAGATCCTGCCGCACCGAAAAATACATTTGTTTTAGTGACTGTCACCTCAATTCGTATATCATATGCGTGACACTCTCTCCCATATTTCGCAATAGTAAAGAAACGTGCTGCCCTTCTTTGAACTTTACGATGTCCTCTCAATCCTATTCGCTGCGGATCCCACACCGCACAGCAATACTCCAGAAGAGGGCGGACAAGCGTGCGTAGTGTAAGCACTAAGCAGTCTGTTCAGTGAACCTGTTAGATTTTTTAAAGTGTTCTGCCAATAAATTATAGTCTTTTGTCTGTTTTCCCCCACAACATTATCTACGTGTTTGTTTCAATTTAAGTTATTCGTAATTGTAATCCCTAAGTATTTAGCTGAATTCACAGCCTTCAGATTTGTGTATTTTATCCTGCAACCGAAATTTAGCGTATTTTTTTCAGTATTCATGTGTCTGACTTCATACTTTTCATTATTTAGAGTCAATTTCCACTTTTCGCACCATATAGATGTCATGTCTGAATCATTTTCAATTCGTTTTGATGATCTGATGACATTACATGGCGGCAAACGACAACATTATCTGCAAGCGATCCAAGAGTACTGGTCAGAGTGTCTCCCAAATCGTCTATGTAGATCTCCTAAACCGTTTATGTAGATCTGGAACAACGGAGGGCCTATAACTCTTCCTTGGTGAACGCCAGGTATTACTTCGGTTTTACTCGATGACTTCCGTCAGTTATTACGAACTGTGACCTTCCTGACAGGAAATCACGAATCCAGTCACACAACTGAGACGATACTCCATAGGACGCAATTTAATTAGAAGTGACTTGTAAGGAACGGTGTCGAAAGACTTCTGGAAATCTAAATATATGGAATCAATTTGACACCCCATGTCGATACATTCATTTCACAAGTACGATGTTTTGTAAATCCGTGTTCGTTATTTGTCAATAAATCATTTTCTTCGAGGTGATTCATAATGTTTGAGCACAGTATATGTCCCAAAATTCTACTGCAAGTCGATGTTAGTGATATGGGTCTGTAATTCAGCGGATTACTCCTGTTTCCTTTCTTGGGTATTGGCGCGACTTATGCTCATATGGGCACAGAAGCAGAAAGTGTTTCATTCTATTTTCTGGCGAGACTTCGTGGCCGCTATGTGATAGTTCGGCAAGAAATGAAGTACGAGAGTCCTCAGCTACCCTTCGATATCGAGTTTAGGTAGGAATCATCCCTGAACACGTACACTGCTATCAGTCTATATACTGTTTTAATTTTTTTCCTTGCACTTCCCACTGGACTCTTCATAAACACAAAACATAACTAATCAAAGTTAAATAGGTTGAGAGTCACAACAAAATCAAAACAGATTTCTATGAAAACAAATTCAGTTTTTTGAACTTCGCCAAGACCGTCTCTTCCATCAAACATTTCCTCTAGACAGCGAATAACTTTGCACTCTAATACGAACCGTTGGCCTACCAATCACGTCCACGTTTGCCAACAAAATTCGGAAGAAGTGACCAGAATTCGAAGCCTGTGCGCAGGAATGCACTCCAGAACACTTGTGTCCTCTTTGTATTAGGAGGACAACTTTGTCGATCGCTGTGAACCACTTACTTTCAGCATCAGAAAAAAGTAACGTGACCAACAGCACTTCCGCCCTGGAGGATCTAGAACTTGTCCTGCATACCCACTACGTCTGCCGACCGACTCCCAGATTACCACAATCAATCCAAATCAGATAAGCGCTTTTCTGAAAAGACATCCCTTCAGTCTCGAAAACGATACGTTATAGTCGGCACGCTGCCGAAGACGGACTATACTGAAATCCTGCTCAGATGCGTTGTATCAGTATCAGATTATATTAACAAAGAAAGATAGCGTGATTCTCATACGTTGCTGAATTGTGAGAGGGTGTAACCAAATTGTGAAAAATTTTGACGTAGATATTCGAAAAAGAAGGCTAACAGATGGTGATGACCTACAAAGAAATTTTCAAGGGCTAGTTTTTAGGTTGAAATCTGCAAGTTTTGTTTAATTCTATAGTTATCGCTCCCATAGAAACAGTTAACACGGGTATAAATAGTGTGTACAAAGACGTATATACATATTCACAATGCTACATATGTGAATCCAACTGAAACAAACTCCAATATATGGCACATAAAATACTCTTTACAATGACTTTTACAGTTTTTTGCGAAGCACTGATGTGGATGTAGATGCAGATGATTGAACAAGATGAAAGTTGTTCGATAGCAGTACCAAACAGTGTGTCATTTCGAAATTTAATACAGCCGTCAGTGTAACTGTCAAATAAAGGGGGACACTCTTCTTCGTTTATCATACACTCCTGGAAATGGAAAAAAGAACACATTGACACCGGTGTGTCAGACCCACCATACTTGCTCCGGACACTGCGAGAGGGCTGTACAAGCAATGATCACACGCACGGCACAGCGGACACACCAGGAACCGCGGTGTTGGCCGTCGAATGGCGCTAGCTGCGCAGCATTTGTGCACCGCCGCCGTCAGTGTCAGCCAGTTTGCCGTGGCATACGGAGCTCCATCGCAGTCTTTAACACTGGTAGCATGCCGCGACAGCGTGGACGTGAACCGTATGTGCAGTTGACGGACTTTGAGCGAGGGCGTATAGTGGGCATGCGGGAGGCCGGGTGGACGTACCGCCGAATTGCTCAACACGTGGGGCGTGAGGTCTCCACAGTACATCGATGTTGTCGCCAGTGGTCGGCGGAAGGTGCACGTGCCCGTCGACCTGGGACCGGACCGCAGCGACGCACGGATGCACGCCAAGACCGTAGGATCCTACGCAGTGCCGTAGGGGAGCGCACCGCCACTTCCCAGCAAATTAGGGACACTGTTGCTCCTGGGGTATCGGCGAGGACCATTCGCAACCGTCTCATGAAGCTGGGCTACGGTCCCGCACACCGTTAGGCCGTCTTCCGCTCACGCCCCAACATCGTGCAGCCCGCCTCCAGTGGTGTCGCGACACGCGTGATTGGAGGGACGAATGGAGACGTGTCGTCTTCAGCGATGAGAGTCGCTTCTGCCTTGGTGCCAATGATGGTCGTATGCGTGTTTGGTGCCGTGCAGGTGAGCGCCACAATCAGGACTGCATACGACCGAGGCACACAGGGCCAACACCCGGCATCATGGTGTGGGGAGCGATCTGCTACACTGGCCGTACACCACTGGTGATCGTCGAGGGGACACTGAATAGTGCACGGTACATCCAAACCGTCATCGAACCCATCGTTCTACCATTCCTAGACCGGCAAGGGAACTTGTTGTTCCAACAGGACAATGCACGTCCGCATGTATCCCGTGCCACCCAACGTGCTCTAGAAGGTGTAAGTCAACTACCCTGGCCAGCAAGATCTCCGGATCTGTCCCCCATTGAGCATGTTTGGGACTGGATGAAGCGTCGTCTCACGCGGTCTGCACGTCCAGCACGAACGCTGGTCCAACTGAGGCGCCAGGTGGAAATGGCATGGCAAGCCGTTCCACAGGACTACATCCAGCATCTCTACGATCGTCTCCATGGGAGAATAGCTGCCTGCATTGCTGCGAAAGGTGGATATACACTGTACTAGTGCCGACATTGTGCATGCTCTGTTGCCTGTGTCTATGTGCCTGTGGTTCTGTCAGTGTGATCACGTGATGTATCTGACCCCAGGAATGTGTCAATAAAGTTTCCCCTTCCTGGGACAATGAATTCACGGTGTTCTTATTTCAATTTCCAGGAGTGTATTTGGGTAGGTAGTTTTTTATGTTTTCCTGTCGAGCCATTCTGACGATTTCTCAAGTAATCCATTTGTTAGTGGCGCTTATTTATATCAACAGTGGGCGCCATTATTTACTTCGCGTTTTGAAACAAGGAAATTCTAAGTATACTCATATGCGTATTCACTTTGGCTTATAGAACTCTAGCATTATTATAAAGGGATTATTCATTTTCTGTTAATCTGCTCCTGCAGCCTTTTATTACAAAGACAGCTGAACGCATTGAGAGGGAAAATCAGCGCGAAACGCTGACAGTCCTCCTCTTTTCCTCTTTTTCCCTAAGTCGTCAGTATTCCTACTGATCTGATGTCGTTCTCCAGCTTTTCCTACCTTGTGCTGATCTTTTAATCCTTACATTCCTCCCACATGCAGTAACCTTTACAATCAGTTTTACAGTCTAGTCTTTGTCTGGTGCTACTGTTTCTTCCCTCTACTTTTCATTTCAACACCATTTTAACTATTCATGGATGCCGTATCAGATGTCTCAGTAACTTGTCCTTTCTTCTGGTAAAGATCTTCGTTAGACTTCTTTTTCCATTTGTTCTTTGTAGTACCTCCCCATTTCCTACTATGTCTGTCCACTTAATTTGTAACAGTTTCAATTGCGCCATATTAAATATGTTTCCAGTTTCCTCTAATCTGGATTTCCGATGGTCCTTGTTCCACATCCATGCAATGTTGAGCTCCAGGCGCACACTTTCAGGAACTTCTTCCTCTTTTCCGTATGACTACCTGATATCAGCAGAACTCTTTCATTGAGGAAATCTTTCTTCCCCTCTGGTGATATGCGTCTGATTAATTTCGTGCTTCCATTACCCCTGTAACCTTCCTTCCGATTGGAAAATTCATTCACTTGTTCTACCACTGTATTGTTTCCAATTTTGCTGTTATGCAAGTCATTATTCGGTATTCATCATTATGCAGTATTCATAACCTGTGTCTAGCCTCTGCTAAATATTTGGTCCAATTCTACAAACCTATGGATCCTGAAAAGGATCCTCTAATATCTCGTATGTTCATTGACCGAGAGGTTTTTCATTGTTGTTTTGTTAGCACCACCCGTAGGCTTCGCGTGAGGTAATTAAATGATGTACTCACATAAGAACATGTTGAGGCATAGATAATTTCAGATCTATTCTGACAATAACAGAAACCCAGTGTTTGAACTAAATGGTGGTTTACCTCAAGAACACGTTCTGATTACCTTCCTTTTCAGTCTGTACATGTAGGAATCACCGGAAACGTCTTCAAAAAAATTCATTTTCGCTAACGACATTCCTTTGGTGACGCACAGTTCCAACGTTTCTGATGCTGAATCCACTTTATCCACTGATATGAAAGCCTTGGTATATCAATTGAAGTCCGTAAATGAGTCCGCGATCATAATGAGGCACTTTATTTGTGAAGGTCCGTCTTGATCACAAAAATGTTACATTCCAGTATTACCTGCTTCGGCTAATGTCATCTTCAAATCGTTACAAATAAAAAACATTGGTACAATGAACTAAATTCAACTATCTGAAGCAAAATATGTAACAGGCCTGGTGATACATAAGAAAAATAAAAAAAATATGATTAACGGCCCTCATTACAAATACATCTAAGTGCTTAGTAAGTACTGAGGATGGTCTGGATACGTCTGGTATTTATACAAATAACTGAAGCCAGCAGAGGGCACTATAGCTATGGTACATGAGTAACCAGTATCGTAAATTTAATGGTTAACACGCGGTACGTCTTGTTATTAATTAAAATTACTTCACATAGCAAACTGAGAGTCTGAGAATAAAACATGAACTGACATATAATGTGTGGAATTAGAAAAACATGCGGTAGGAAGTGTTGCATAAGGCACCGAAGCGACTATTACTGAATCTTCTCGAAGAAATGGAAATTTATGTACACAGAAAACACCAGCCGGAATTACTGCTGAACGAACACAACGAGTTTAAGCTGAACGCTATTTTGATGTATCCGGAAATCTGATAATTTGAGCAGCGTCGAGCGCCGCAGCAGCCTGGCGTAAGGTCATGTGTGCGCCGGTCACAGCGTCGAGGAGGCAGGGCCTTCTTCCGCAGGCTCTGCCACAGGAAAACAAGAACTTCATACACAGCAGCCACGCGGTAGCGCCATGCAGACCCCACTCCGAATGTCCTATCGACTATCGAGGTTTTAATTAGTAGTCACTGTTTTGTTAATTGCCTTACACTTACGTTTATGTTTCAACTGCTTTGTTATGATGGAACGTTTCGATTTATATAAGTGATATTGTTTTTATACTTTTATTCTGGATTTTATACAGTTGCGTGTTATTTACTTTGCCAGATTAGGAACTTCCCCTTATTACTCTTTACATCTGTAATGTGGAATTCCATACATTTTATGTCACTTCATGTTTTATTGTCAGACGCTCATTTTGCCATGTGAAGAAATTTTAATTAATGACCACACATACTGCATTTTAACTATTAAATATACGATACTAGTCACTCATGTACCATAGCTATAGTGCCCTGTGCTAGCCTCAATTATTTGTATGAATACCAAACGCAATCACCAGCATTTGCTGTGTACAGATGACTGTACAAGTATAGATTTTGACGTTGGTACCTACATCAGAATATATTATAGTATGTATGGCTGGTATCCGTGGCTGTTAACCATGTAAATATTTTTTTTTGTTATGTATCACTAGGCCTGTTATACAGATTTTACCACCTAACAGAATGTAGTCAGCTACACCATGGTTTTTTATTTGTAACAGATCTGAAGATGGCAGTAGCTGACACCCCTAGTAGTGAATTGTAAAATTTGTGTGATCGAGACAGATCTTTACAAATAAAAGCCTCGGAAGTATACCACAAGAAACTATTTCTCCATCTAAGTCCACAGAAAACAATTATGCTTGTGTTTCGCTTAAACAACAGAAAGGCAGATTACAAAACAGAAGTCAGATTAATAGGCTGAGACCTGCAGCACTGCAGTACATCAATATGCCTCGGAATAAGACTAGACAGAAATCAATTTTCCAGTTGCATCTCTCAAATGTAGCTGCTATACAAAAAACGAGAAATAATGTCCTTCAAAAACTTGCTAGCACCTCATGGGAGGCTACTGCTCATGTTTAAGTACCCACACCCTTATCCATATCATACTCTGTTGCTACGTACTGCTGTACAACCTTGATCAATAGCGTTTACACTAAAAAGATAGACGCGGTACTCGTCAGACTGTGCGAATAATTACTGGATAGGGAGTACAAACAGACTATGGCTTCCTGTTCTCATAAATACCCGACCTCCAGCTCTAAGAAGATCAGAAGCTCTCCTCAAAGTCTGGGAAACATTAAGAAGAATCCTCAGGTAGCCATTCATCGAGATATATCATATGCAGAACAGTAACGCTTGAAATCAAAGAAACCGTCGTTGCGCACAGCAAAAAATCTTCTTGAGTCCACTTTATCAACCATACATGGAAAATCCGGTGGGAGCAGTCATCAGTAGTCAACAAACTTCTACGTGAAAACCTTTCCGCGCGGGTGCAAGAATTAGACACCCCTGGACGTCAGTGGGAGCTCATGAATCGGATTCGAGCCAGACGAGACAGATGGGGTTATCTACTGCACAACTGAGGATGGGTTCGTTCTGCAAACTGTGACTGTGGTGTCTCCTTGCAGTCCATCCAGCATTCGTTGTTGACTGTCCTTTTCGAGCGCACAAAGAAACAATAATGGATATGTACCACGCATCTGATAAAGTGATCGGATGGATCATTCAGCTAGATCTGGAGACGTGAAAGTGTACGAGCTTGTGATTGTGCACGCTTGTCCAGTAATTGTGTGTATCTGTTTCTATTTTCATCATACGATAAATAAAGAAATAAGTATCCCGTCTGTTTCTTTCAAAATGCCACTCATACGGTTCATGGCACCTGCAAAACTTCGCATTGGTGTCTGTTCGTTTCCACTTTTATTCCTTTTCTGAAATTTTCTCATACTTTCTTCATTATGTCTTTGACGTACAAGTTGCACAGTTGCGTCACTTGAACCTTACACTTTTGTTAGGTCTGCATCTATTCTTCTGCCGCTTTTTCCGAAGTTCGAGGCTTTGTTGTGAAAAACTTAGAAAAACTTTACGACTCAAAGTATTAGGCGTCGCTGGCCACTACTTTCTCCCATCTTGCGGGCAGCGGAAGAACTGGGAGCCTTTTGAGGAGTTCCATGAATCGATCCAAAATTGCACCTATTCATATAACCGGAAGTGTTGATTAGCCTGGCCGTGAGTTGGACTTCCCATTTCGACGTTTGCAATTGTATTCTGATGGGTTTTGTGGGACGGGTTCGAGCATTGTCACATTGCAAAGTCACATTTTGATGTCTATCGCTGACTGCGGCCGTTTGTCTCTCAATACTTGGCTCAAACGCATGAATTGCTTTCGATAACGATCTCTTGTGATTGTTTCCGACTGTATCAGTAGATTCGAAAAACCTCTCTCTTCCGTCGGCATGCCGGTCTCAGACGTCAAAATCACCGTTCTTGAAGCGTTGAAACCATTCTCTGCAGTTTGTTTCACTAATAGTTGCGTCACAATAGGTCATGCCCAGCGTTTTACGAGCCTGGGTTGCAGAGTTTTTCATGTTAAAGCAGAAAATCAAAACTTCCCGCAAAAGTTGACATATTCAATCAAGAATAACTTTTTGATACTATTACAAATCGACCAATATTTTGATGGCGTTATGTTTACAAATAGCTTAGTTTATTGTATGACACTTACGACCTAGCACCTGCACCACCACTTGCCGATACTGCCATCTATTGCGAAACGGTTGAAGCAAAGTCGTAGACCTAAAATTATGGCACTAGGGTTTTGTAGATGTTGTATGTTAATTGAGTGTCTCTATTTTTAGCTTCAAAAGGATGCTGTTTATCTTGACTTACAACGACGAAAGGTTTCTCCACGCTTACAAACTCTCCTTCACTCCGCCTTCCATTACTGCACGAAACGTAAGAATTGTTTCTTTGGTACCCCATCCTTTCCTGTAAAACACCTCATCTGCTGCGAGTATATCTTCATACTTCTGTGTGTTATCCTAGTCACCAGTTTGCAGGGGTGACTTCTGAGATCAGTCACCCAATAGCTTCCACATACATCCGCTGTGACTTCTTTGACGAATTGACGATAATGTATATACACTATCCGATTAAAAGTACCAAGCATTCCCATGTAACGCGAAATTGGCCACTAGATTCCACGAGAGACGAACCAGTATAAAAGGAGGCGGGGAGTACTGCGTTGTCGGTAGAGAAGCAGCAACAATAGAATGGATCGGTCAGCAGGACTCAGCGACTTCGAACGTGCCGCGCGGAGTGGCAGTGCGGTTTGGGCGCCATGTCACGGATTACGCGGTCCCTCCCCCGGAGGTTCGATTCCTCCCTCGGGCATAGTTGTGCGTGTTGTTCTTAGCATAAATTACTTTAAGCAGTGTGTAAGTCTACGGACAGATCAGCTTAGCAGTTTGGTCCCTTAGGAATTCACACACATTTGAACATTTGAACTTCGAATGTGGACCAGTCATCGGATATCACCTGAGCACCAAATCCGTCAGGCACGTTTTGATCCTTCTAAAGCTGCCCAAATTTACTGTTGGTGATGTGACTGTGGTGTGGAAACGCGAAGAAACAACCATACCTAAGCCAATACCAGGTAGACCTCGTGCACTGACGGAGAGGAACCAGCGAGCATAGCGGAGGGTGGATGTAAAAATAATCGTATAAAATTAGGGAAAGGAATCACTCGTGAGTTCCAGACTGCTAGCAGCAATCCAGCTAGCACAATGACTGTAGGTAGGGAGTTAAAAAGTTAGGGTTGCAGTGCTCCAGCAGCTCCTGGTGACCCACGCTTTTCTGCAGTCAGAGCTAGGCGAATGGTGTAAAGAGAGACGCCACTGGACCGTCAATGACTGGAAACGAGTGTTCTGGAGTGATGAATCACGCTGTACACCGTGGGAATCCGATGCGATGGTTTGGGTTTGGCTAATGTCTGGAGACCATTACCTGCCATCATGTGTAGTGCCGAGACTGAAGTACGGTGGTGGCTGCCTTAAGTTGGGGGTGGGGGTGGGGGTTGTGGTCCTCGTATTGTGTTTCAGATAACTGTAAATGTGAAACGATATAAGCATATTTTACAGCATTATGTACTGCGGATAGTAGTGGAACAGTTTGGAGACGATTATTGTTTGTATCAGCATGGCAGTATACCTTGTAATGAATTAGCATCTGTCAGACAGTGGTTTGTGGACAATAAAATCCCTAAAATGGACTGGCCTGTCTTGAGTTCCTGCCTAAATCCAGTGGAACACTTTTGGCATGAGTTACAACGTCAACTTCAGATCGCAACATCCAACATCGCTACAGTCTCTGGTTGAGGCTCTTGAGGAAGAACGGGCTGCCATTCCTCCATAGACATTCAGACAAACGGTTCAAATGGCTCTAAGCACTATGGGACTTAACATCCGAGGTCATCAGTCCCCTAGACTTAGAGCTACTTAAACCTAACTAACCTAAGGACATCACACACATCCATGCCCGAGACAGGATTCGAACCTGCTACCGTAGCAGCCACGTGGTTCCAGACTGAAGCGCCTAGAACCACTCGACCAGACATTCAGACACCTTATTGAAAGTGCACCAACAGAGTTCATGTCGTCATTAAGGAGAAGGGTCAACATACCCCACGTTAATGTCCACTGATAGGTGCCCAGATACTTCTGGTAAGAGTGTACTAGGCATCCTCCCCTCTTATTACATTATAACTGCTATGCTTGCGAAACCTTGGTTATGTATTTATTTAGTATATTCCACTCTTCTCCTATGGAACTGTTCTCGTTTACTTTGGCTATTCGTTACTGTGTCAGACAATTTTTACTTCACCTCAACCTGTGCTAAATTTTCGGTATTACATTTCAAAGCAGACTTTTTTTTTTACCATCCGCTTGAATTTCAACATCATGATCATAACTACTAGGTTATAATCTGTATCTACTTCCGCACCTGGGTATGCTTTGTCGTCCAGAAGTTGTTTTCTGAATCTCTAACTACAATGTATTCCAGCTGATGACTTCCTGTATTTCGTGGTCTTATCCAAATATACATTTTTCCATCGTGATTCTGGAAGAGGGTCTTCGCTATAACCAATTAAAACCTTTGGCAGAACGCTGGAAGCCTCTTCTTCTCATTTCTTTCCTCTATTCCATATTCTCCAGTTCTCCTACAACACACAATATGCTAGATCTATGGAATTTTATATCTCCTGAAATGTTCTACCAGTTCCTCAATTTACTCACACGTTCCCTCTGTCTCGTCGTCATCAGATTGTGATATGAGCATGTAAACTTGTACAACTTTTTGGTGCTGAGTTACTGTTTCTCATAGTATCTGTGTTCATAACTATGCTTACACCTGTTATACCAATCATTAATGATGTCGTTATTACCCTACAATCATTTTCTAACAAATCTCTGTTCTCTTTTCATTACTCTTCACTAATCTCTATCAAGTCTAACATCAACCAGTTCATTCCTCATTTCAAATTCTCTGTTTTACCTACGACATGCAGACTTCTGGCATTCTGCGCTCAGATTTAAACAACATTATACTGCGCTTTTCTGACAACACCGTCCTGAGAAGTCGCCAGACGGAGATCCGAAGAGAAGACTAGTTTACTTCCGAAAGTGTTTTACAAAAGAAATGATAACCAAGAGAATCTTGCAGCAGATTGCATTTTTGTGGATACTTTGAATGTTTTTAATGCAGTAGTTTCCATTGCCTTCTGAGTCCTCCATTGTCATGGATTATTGCTGATGCGTCCGCCACAAGACTGCCATCCGATGTGAATCGAGTTTCTGAACGCTACAGCAACTTCACATTGCTCAAATTAATGACAATGGTGTCGGAATCAATGTTCCTGTGCTTCCTTCCAGTTTGTCTACTCTGGGTTCTTCTTCATAGTGTTCATCGTCGGGACCTCGAACAAAAATGCGAATGTAGCCACATGAGTTCAAGCTCAGGAGAAACTTTCATATGACAATAGGGACACTGACACACAAGTCGCTGACGTGGCGTCAGATCGAAAGACTTGCACAGTGCTGAGAGCCACATCAGGCTTGTTTATGATCTCCTCGGGTTTCCGCTTGTACGTGCTGTCAAACGTGTACAGTATTCCGCCAGAATGTTTTCCCGGAAGCGCCAGTGCTGCGAGAATACTGCCGCCTGCTACTGTCTATCTACAACAGGGATCCGACCTTAACTAACCGATTACAGAAGTGAGTGCTGCTGTATAATTTTCAGCGACAAACCATTTTGGTAAGCTATTGGAACAACTGGAACAGAACTGAAAATAAATGAAAGGCCGGCAATATTAGCAAGCAAGATGCAGCTACAGTTTTTCAAATCACAAACAATTATTAATGATCTACCTTGATCAGTCGGGTACTCAAATCAAACTTCGCAGAGGAAAGATGACAAAGGAAGTTGAGTAATTTCTTCTAAGTTAGTCGACTGAACTGTCGTTTAGCTCTCCCAGTCAGCAATGCTATGTTATCCGTTCATTTCAGGGGCAGATATTTAGTATTATTACAGCCAACATGGAGTACACGACGTAGGTGGAAAACGTGAGCTTTTATGAAGGCTGCACTCACGTTTAATTGCCAGCGTCACTTAAACATTGCACGATTCTCATCACGAATCTTTCTTGCCGTTGACTCCCTGTCGTAAGATACCGCCGCGAGATCACCATGTCTCTTATTTCAATGTGATGCAGTCATACGAACAGTCCATTTCCCTCTCGCAGGATTGCTTAACGCCGGTACTGAAAGTGTACTCAATTTCAGCCTTTGACTAGTCTTCTTCCTTTTTGCTAGATACTTAACTAACCTAATGTCAAACTCATTGCCATAAACAATAAAACTTTGCCCATGAACAGTAATTACAAGATTTACGAAATACTACCAGTTGTTTAAGGATGACATTATCTCTTGTTGATGAAAAAGGAGATTAGCTACAAGAGTAAACTAGGTTGTTTCGACAGAACGGCTTTCCGAAGTATGCAGCTGCCAAATTTCAGTTCATTACAAAACTTTCGATCGAGGGAGCATATAAGAGATAACATATCATCAGTGAATTCCTCTACAGCCTCCATATTTATAGTTTCACAATCATGTTCGTCATAGACTCAACGGACATGGGAGGTGTATGTATACTTCTGGCCATGAAAACTGAAGCACAGTGAAGGCGACATGCAACAAACACAAGACAGGCATGAAGTATACTACATGTTTGGCTGTGCAAATGATTAGCATTTCAGTGCAAACCCAAAGCGAGGGTAGGAGTACCGCCATATAAGTCCTGTACATAAGGAAAGGTTACGCAGCGGATTGTTTGTGAGAATATCATGTTATGCCTCTTAAGAACACGAAAAGCTTACCATATCCTGTTGTAATTTGACAACAGCAGGATCGTAGCTCTTCTAGGCACTAGTTTATCGGTCCGATTCTTCGTGTGAATAGAAGTATGCACACGAACAGTGCGATGGCGTCTCGAGCACGGTTTTCTGTCAGCACGGTGGCTCTTATTTCTGATACTCTTGATACGGTTTGTTTTCATAAAGTTTTTATGGCTGCCACAACAGAAATATACTTTCCGTACGAAAAAGCTATCGGGAAAGCAAGGAGAGTATTTGTGTTTGCTCGACAAGATAGTTACAGTACTTACAACCTACGTGGAAGATAAAATGAGAACCTGAAGTTCAAATAAGATACAGGAAACAATTGTGATTAAAGCTCAAAGTCATTATCGACCTCAGTCAAAAAAAAAAAATGGTTCAAATGGCTCTGAGCACTATGGGACTTAACATTTGAGGTCATCAGTCCCCTAGAACTTGGAACTACTTAAACGCAACTAACCTAAGAACATCACACACATCCATGCCCGAGGCAGGATTCGAACCTGCGACCGTAGCAGCAGCGCGGTTCCGGACTGAAGCGCCTAGAACTGCGACCTCAGTCAAGACAAATACGTAGTAAGTAATGTAATAATATACAGCAAAGGCCCACCCTGGATGAATTGTGCCATTTACAGAATATTTCAAAAATAGAGATTGATGTTCCCTCACTGAAAAAGAGAATACAGCGAAACTGACAGAGGAAACTCAATGGCAACTAGTGCATATCCTTGAAGATATCGACGAAGTCTACGACAATTTCCACTTCAGATCCTGGCGAAAGATATATCAGAAAATCTTAGGAAATGCTGTTAGGTCAACGGATCCTTTCTCCCATATAATCTCTCGTGGATGATTCTTTGTTGAAATTGAATACCGGAGACGGAAAGTCGAAATATTAATTTTCTCACCAAAAAATGTATTCACGGGTTAAAATCAATTTTCTCACTGAAAAATGTATTCACGGGTTAAAATCAATGTCTGGCTCACCAATGAGATATACCCAAATAAGCATTGTCGATATTGAAAAACAACGGAGACTATTCAGAACGATTAAGGCAGCTCCAAAAAGATGGAAAACCCGCACAGATAACAGTTCCACGTGATGGTGGAGCAGAGTAGACCACTCCACTTTACAAAAAGAGCAAAAGATCAGTGACAGAGTCGCTCGGACATATCTTTGGGAGAAAGGCGGTATAGTTCTTAAGGAACCCTGTTGGGTAAATTTAGAAAACCTGTGCCCGAACAAGTCCTTGCAACCATTACACTACCCCTGTCGTATATCTCGATTAGGGATCGTGAAAATGAGATAAGAGCCTTAGAGATAGTCATTTTTTCCTAGGCCAATACGCGAAATTAATTAACTCCTCCCGCACAGGCCATGAAGGCCCAGAGGTACCGACTGGCCACCGTGTCATCCTCAGCCCACAGGCGTCACTGGATGCGGATATGGAGGGGCATGTGGTCAGCACACCGCTCTCGCGGCCGTATGTCAGTTTCCGAGACCGGAGCCGCCACATCTGAATCAAGTAGCTCTTCAGTTTGCCTCACAAGGGCTGAGTGAACCCCGCTTGGCATCAGCGCTCGGGAGACCGGATGGTTACCCATCCAAGTGCTAGCCCAGCCCGACAGCGCTTAACTTCGGTGATCTGACGGGAACCAGTGTTACCACTGCGGCAAGGCCGTTGGCGAAATTAACATACTGCCAGACAAAAAAATTCAAGCACCCGGAGAAGGAGGACGATACGAATTGAAGCTTTACCGATTGACAGTATATGTGATGTCATTTCAGTGATTAAAAATTGGAGGCAAATTTACAAAGAACTTGGAAGTATGAGCGCACTTAGTAGTATGACGCTGCACCCCCTCCAGTCTGGGTGCACGCACCGATTCCGTTGGAAAAGACGTCATAAAGTCGTTGTATCCTCTCCTGAGGCAGCTGGCCCATAACTGTTGTAACTGGTCCTTGATATCTTGGATATCGGCACTCAGAGAGGGTTCACATCCGACCTGGTCCCACACAGTGACAGATCTGGGGATCTTGCTGGCAACAGGAATACCTCAACACCACGCACGCAGTTCATAGAGACAGGTGCAATTTCTGGACGAGCATTGTCCAGTTGAAAAATAGCATCACGATATCGCCGCATGAGAGATTTTCCGCGATCTCCATAAATCACTCAAGGCAAATGTTGGGATGGTTCCTTTGAAAGGGCACGACCGATTTCCTTGCCCATCTTTCAAGCATTCTGAGATTGTGCTCTGTCTCTAATGACTCAATATCGACGGAACGTTAAACCCTAATCCTCCTTCCTTCAGTCACTACCAGCGGTGATTTGAAGTTATACCCGATGGCTCCCCACACCATAATGCCAGGAGAAATTCCGCAGTGCATTTCCGAAACGAGGAAGTGACTTCCTTGTCTGCTGTCGGTTCGGGCGCCCTGGTTGCTGGTCCTATACTCCCATGGGTTTGTTTGGCGTGCCTGTGACCCGTATTGACTGACTGGCCCAACTGCCACACATCCATGTTTTATTAATTATTTGTTGGCATCTGAAGATGGAGCTTTAGGTTCCGAAATCGATCGTGTATTGAATAAGAAATTAGTAGCGACTGAAGCGGATTTTTATTCTATTGAACAGATAGTGGTCTGGACATCTGACATATGCTCAAGCTCGAGTGATTTCCCTAGGACGACCGGTGTTTCCAACACCCATTGGAGACAACTTGTAAAGACTCTGCAGGAAACAGCACACTGCAGAAGTGCTAAAAGCGGGAGCGGGAAGTGGCCAATGAAAATGCCTACATTCTGCTCCTGATTCGGACTGAGTAGAATGTTTAAACGTAAAGTAATTTCATGCACCGCTGTGGAGCTTGCTAAGGAGAGGATTTACCCGCAACCTTCGTGGAGTGCAGAAGTCGCGTGTCACTTGGGTGTTGGTGGAGTCTTACTTTCACATTTCAGAAGTTGGGAGTAGGTTGTTTTTCGTCGTCAATCGAGTTACTTATTGCATTACGGCAGACAGAGAGAATCAGAAGTGCGCGGAATTTTGTTTAGACAGTTTCGCGTTTTTCTCGGCGAATGTTGCGGATTGTTGAGCGTGAACTTGTTTGGTAAAGAGAGAGACCTCAGAGCGGGTCTTGGAGCCATTAACTATACGACGATGGTGTTAGCTAAAAGTGGGCCACTTGGTGAGGTTTTCAATTAAATCTGCGGCATAGTACGTCGCTTAATCTGTCTCACACACCGTACGTTGTTAAAGGGTGCGTGACTTCCTACCGTGATCGGGAGTGGTACTTCGGACCACGTAGCGCACGAAAGGAACGTTTTAGAATCAGGACAGAGTCAAAATAATGCCTTGCACTAATTCTCCCGGCAAACATAAAATCCCTCTTCTGCTAATCTCTTTATCCTACAAATATGTTCAACCTGTCCTCCCAAACTACTGGACCGATTTCAACCAAACTTGGTACATATATTACTTGGCATCCGGGAAGAAGTACTGTCGGGTAGGGACCACCTAACTCTCAGACCAGCGCAGGTGGAAGTGACAAAGAAGCGTAATGCACTGTCTTGACTGTAGTAATCCAGTGTTCGACAGTTAGAGCACCTAGTGACTTCCAACAAACTTTCGGGTTATTTGCTGCCTGGAAAGAAGCGCTGGCGGATTAAGAGCCACCTACATCCCTCAGGGTTGGGAATGAAAAGGAAGTGACACTGAAACGTGTCTCAGGAACCCCAGGAGAAATTTCATCCAAATTTGTTAGGTCTGTGACTCATTACTTGAATAAAAATACTGTGGGATTTAGACTACCTGCTACCACAAAGGGTACGGTGTGAATGAGAAAGGGTGACGTACAATTGTTCGTAAACGGCCACTTCGTGTTTATTTCTTGTATTTAGTTGGCTTGGAATACTTTTAGAAGTACGAAGTGCAATTTGTCTCTGATTTGTGTTGTTCAGGGTGTGAAGCCGGTCTCGATAATGAGTACTGCAGCAATCCAATAATTTGTCAACGTATTTCAGGACCTTAGACTAACACAGTCAGCACTGAATGACTTAAGTCGAAACAAGGCCACGGGAGTAAACAATCCGTCAGAGCTGCTGATATTATTGGGAGAGCCAGCCATGACAAAAATTCTTCCATCTGGTGAGCAGGACGTATGAGACAGGCGAAATACCCGCAAACATCAAGAAGAATGTAATAATTCCAATTCCACAGAAAGTAGGTGCTTACAGGTGTGAAAATTACCGAACTATCATTTTAATAATTCACTGATGCAAAATACTAACACGAATCCATAACAGAGGAATGGAAAAACTGGCAGTAGTCGGCCTCGGGGAAGATCAGATTGTATTGGAGCAATGTAGTAAAAAGCGAGGCAACTTCTTATAGAAGATAGGTTAAGGAAAAATAAACCTACGTTGATAACATTTGTAGACTTACTGAAAGCTTTTGACAATGTTGACTGGAAAACTCTCTTTCAAATTCTAAAGGTGGCGAGGGTGAAATACAGGGAGCAAAAGACTACACTACTGGCCATTAAAATTTCTACACCACGAAGATGACGTGCTAAAGACGCGAAATTTAACCGACAGGAAGAAGATGCTGTGATATGCAAATGATTAGCTTTTCAGAGCATTCACACAAGGATGGCGCCGGTGGCGACGCCTACAACGTGCTGACATGAGGAAAGTTTCCAACCGATTTCTCATACACAAACAGCAGTTGACCGGCGTTGCCTGGTGAAACGTTGTTGTGATGCCTCGTGTAAGGAAGAGAAATGCGTACCATCATGTTTCCGACTTTGGTAAAGGTCGGATTGTAGCCTATCGCCTTTGCGGTTTATCGTATCGCGACATTGCTACTCGCGTTAGTCGAGATCCAATGACTGTTAGCAGAATATGGAATCAGTGGGTTCAGGAGGGTAATACGGAACGCCGTGCAGGATCCCAACGGCCTCGTATCACTAGCAGTCGAGATGACAGGCATCTTATCCGCATGGCTGCAACGGATCGTGCAGCCACGTCTCGATCCCTGAGTCAACAGATGGGGACGTTTGCAAGACAAAAACCATCTGGACGAACAGTTCGCGACGTTTTCATCAGCATGGACTATCAGCTCGGAGACCATGGCTGCGGTTACCCTTGACGCTGCATCACAGATAGCAGCGCCTGCGATGGTGTACGCAACGAGGAACCTGGGTGCACGTATGGCAAAACGTCATTTTTCCGGATGAATCCAGGTTCTGTTTACAGCATTATGATGGTCGCATCCGTGTTTGGCGACATCGCGGTGAACGCACGTTGGAAGCGTGTATTAGTCATCGCCATACTGGCGTATCACCCGGCGTGATGGTATGGGGTGCCATTGATTACACGTCTCGGTCACCGCATGTTCGCATTTGCGGCACTTTGAACAGTAGACGTTACATTTCAGATATGTTACGACTCGTGGCTGTACCCTTCATTCGATCCTTCCGAAAGCCTACATTTCAGCAGGATAATGCACGACCGCATGTTGCAGGTCCTGTACGGGTCTTTCTGGATACAGAAAATGTTCCACTGCTGCCCTGGCCAGCACATTCTCTCACCAACTGAAAACGTCTGGTCGATGGTGGCCGAGCAAAGGGCTCATCACAATACGGCAGTCACTACTCTTGATGAACTGTGGTATCGTGTTGAAGCTGCATGGGCAGCTGTACCTGTACACGCCATCCAAGCTCTGACTCAATGCCCAGGCGTATCAAGGGCGTTATTAGGTCAGAGGTGGTTGTTCTGGGGTACTGATTTCTCAGGATGTATGCACCCAAATTGGGTGAAAATGTAATGACATGTCAGTTCTAGTATAAAATATTTGTCCAATGAATACCCTTTTATCATCTGCATTTCTTCTTGGTGTAGCAATTTTAATGGCCAGTAGTGTATAATTTGAAGTAGGAATTGAAACCCAGGGAGAAGAAATTAAAACTTTGATGATATCTTGGGTTGTCGGGTGTTCTGCCAGATATCAGCGTCGTACTTGCACGATATTTCGGTCACGTAGCTCGTGATCTTCATCAGGTGCGACCTGAGACTGCTCCTCGAGTGGACGTGGTCCAGTATTTATGCCTATGGCCTTCCCCCTCCAGCAACGGCTGCAGGCGCTTCCTCTGTGGTCCGCGCCCATTCCCTGCGACCTGCTGGAGCGTTGCTACTCCGTTTTCCGTCCGCTGCGGTTCTAGGTATTCCCTCTGCGGTCCGCGCCCACCAAACCCGCTCCTGGGGGTGTCATCTACGGCCTGGGGTACCAAGCGTTGCCCCTGCGGTCCTCGCCCGCTCACCACGACCTGTTGGAGCGTTGCCGATCCGTTTTTCGTCCGCTGCGGCTCTGGATGTTCCCTCTGCGGTCCGCGCCCACCAGTCCCACTTCTGGGCGTTCCCTCTTCGGTCTGGTGCACCTGGCAGTCCGTCAGGGGCTCGTTTTCCATCTCCATGTCTCTGGTTCTTCTGTTTGTGTAGTGTTGCAGCTGCCCCCGTTGCTCCTTTAACAATTCCAGAGCCGGATCTCAGGCTCTGCTTAGCTGGTACCCTGTGTCACGGTTCATAAGATCGTCAGCCATTTTAATTTCTATCGATTCTCTTATAACACTGTCCCAAAATCTGGGTGTTTGTGCTAGAATCTTGGTATCCTCATACTTCATGGCATGATCTAGTTCTATACAGTGTTTAGCAATGGCTGACTTAGTCACCTGTCTTAATCTAGTGTGCCTCTGATGTTCTTTGCACCTTATCTCCACAGTTCTTGCCGTCTGGCCAATGTAGGACATGCCACATTGACAAGGTATATTGTAAATCCCTGGTTTTCGTAACCCCAGGTCGTCTTTGACACTCCCCAGCAGTCCCCCCATCAAGATGGGGGGACTGCCGATCAACCAGTTTCGGCAATTCATTTTGCCATCTTCAGTCCCCATACGCTTTTTTTCAAATCAACGAACTTACCGTATAGCGCCATAAAACTGGATATCGTGAATTCCAGTCATTGTGCCGCTGATTCATACGAAAGCGTGAAATGCAAGGGAGGAGAACGAGGTGAAGAGGACAGTGAGCAGCGCCAAGTCTGAGTGCCTGATTGTCTTCCCGGTTTCAGATGACGCGCTTAGTTGTGGCCGTGTTGTGCGCCACAGCCGCAGCCGCGCTGGTCGCCGCCGCCCAGCCCCCGGCGCCGCAGCCGCCCCGCTACAAGGACTTCTACCACTCGTACACGTTGCGCCAGCAGCTCGAGAGCCAGGAGACTTTCAGCGGCCGTGGTGCAGGCGGTCAGCGCGGTCTGCCCACGGGGCCCGGCGCGCCCTCCGCCCCCGGCACCGCCCCCGGCGCCGCTTCTGCCGCCGCAGCCGCCGCCATGTCCGCCCCCGGCACCGCGCCTGCCGCCGTCGCGTCCGTGCCCGCAGTCACAGAAGCGCCGGCGCCCACGGCCACACGTGCGCCGTCGCTGAAACCGGCGGGTGGGGCGCTGTCCCCTATGCAGATAGCGGATGCCCAGCAGCGGGCCTCCAGCTACAGGGAACTCCCCGTCTACTACCACGCCTATCCATACTACGGTTACGGAGGTGAGTTGCGTTTCAGATGTCCCTGTGTTTCTCCTGCACTATGCCATTCTGTACAAATAGATCCAGAACAATGGCCGGCCGCAGTGACCGAGCGGTTCTAGGCGCTACAGTCTGGAACGGCGCGACCGCTATGGTCGCAAGTTCGAATCCTGCCTCGGGCATGGATCTGTGTGATGTCCTTAGGTTAGTTAGGTTTAAGTAGTTCTAAGTTCTAGAGGACTGATGACCTCAGAAGTTGAGTCCCATAGTGCTCAGAGCCCTTTTAGCCAGAAAAATGTAGACACTATTTGATGGTTAACATTGCGAGGTGCCGGGGTGGAGAAGAGTTTGTACCTCTTTAATTCAGACGAATTGTGCATGAGAACGAGACATGCACTCGACCCCCTCCTTATCTACCAGCTAATTAATTATGTGCACAACAGTAACGGAAGGAAATGATGGTGGACCCTGCTAGTTGGCAAAATAAGGAGTGCACACTCACAATAATTTAATAAAAATCGTAATCTACTCAAAAAAAGATAACTATCATAGTAAACAACAGGAAATGGGATTCTGCCTATATCTACGAAATGATATACGGATGGAATATTACAATGAAATTTATTATATATCATAACATAAATGCACGTGATTGTCGACACACACACAGTAGGTTAAAGGATAGGGTATACTGAAATATTACGAGAATAAGTGTTGGCTCGAGAACAAGGGGCTCCTACTCTCTGTGATGAAATAAATTGATGATAATGATAATGACTGGAGGTCCTAATGAATCAAATATTAATCTTCCGACTATATAGCAGTATCGCAATTAGTAGTGAGAGCTCAAATGGGATCACATGGAGAAACAAGCAAGGTGGACCTGTAGCAAAGCGAACGCGCGTGCTGCTGAGGGATTCAGTATAAAGTTGATAAGGTCCTACAATGCCGGAGCCGCAAAATACTGCACCAGTACTGAAATCTGCAGCACGTCGTCGGTAGGCAGTGTTCTGACGATGTAGGCGCCGACTTCTGCCGTGCAGCAACTCTGTGTCAACCCCTGGCCTCGAAGTCTGTCCGACAATTCTAAGTTCTTCCGAAAAAGTGCGACCAAGTCGCAAGACTTTCCGACTCCGACGAAGATCAGATCACGAATCTTCTCTGTGATGCGATGTAAGAGCAAAGCCAGCATTACTCAACTCGCTGCTCTCCTCGGAAACCGCGAATCAGCATTCAGTGCTGATTCCAAAATTCCCCCACACTGTCTCGGAACATCATTTGCTCCAATTTAGAGCAGCGCTTTATGACGTCAACTAGCATCATTTGAAGTTGACCAATCAAGCCTCTGCTATTCAGCTGAGGGCTTTGAGCTTGACATTTGACCGGCTTCAAAAACAACCTGCCTAGACCACCGGCCATCCGGCGCCAGACAGTCGCACCCAGCAGGGCGCAGTCCACAAGTATTCTGAGAATCAAGAGGACAATGCAGTCAGTCGGTGTCAGGAATCTTCGTTCCGGACGCGCCGGAACGGTAAACACATAAACTACGGCGACACTCAGACGTCTTGCAGGTCGTTTCGCCCTGCATACAATAGGCGAAACACGACCGACGTCAGTCGTTCCGTCAGGTGCTTAAGCCTATTGTACGAACCCCTCAGAATTCAGGGAATTGCAGCCCCCAACCAGAAACACAGTGTGCTGCATCCTCCGAAGCTCGTCTCATACAGGCCACCCAAGGAAGTAAAACGACATGTTTAGGAATCAAGTCAAAAGTATTTTTTTGAGCTCTCAGTACAAATACTCTGGAACCTCTCAACATCTTTGAACAAAATGACAGATACCTTGCAGTTTTGAGCGGTAGTGTAGTCCTTTGTTGTCTCAAAAGTTCTCGGCGCACGTTTTCCAGCAGAAGACAGTACAGCAATGACTGAAGTAAGTTTGTCGTTTGATTAACACAAGGTCATATTGAAGTGGTACTGGAAGTACGAAGACATGATGGAGGAACAATGGCAGTGGCGTAATGTGTACAGAACTCAGCCATCAACACATACAACAATTTATCGTATTCGCGAAAAGTTTTAAGCTGATAGTGCTGTTCAGGATGTGCGTAAGGATAGATCTGGTCGACCAAAAACATCAAGTCCAACTTCTAGCGCTGCCGTGTTGCAACATCTTACTAACAAGGGAACCTCGCCATCGCACCCCCCTCAGATTTAGTTATAAGTTGGCACAGTGGATAGGCCTTGAAAAACTGAACGCAGATCAATCGAGAAAACAGGAAGAAGTTGTCTGGAACTATGAAAAAAATAAGCAAAATATACAAACTGAGTAGTCCATGCTCAAGATAGGCGACATCAAGGACAGTACGGGCTCAGGAGCGCCGTGGTCCCGTGGTCAGCGTGAGCAGCTGTGGAACGAGAAGTCCTTGGTTCAAGTCTTCCCTCGAGTGAAAAGTTAAATTTTTTATTTTCAGACAATTATTATCTGTCCGTCCGTCCGTCCGATGCGAGGTAACTGCGCCGTAGTATGGGGACGCTACACCTAAACGAACATCGAAACACACGATGTCAGTCGACTACAGCGCACGGAAGAGAGAGTATTCCTGCTAACGAGGCTCCGTGGCTGGCTGGCTGGCAGTTTAGACGAGAGTGCATTAAATACGTGAGATATATTCCGTGGTCAATCCAGCAAATATAGCTCGCGACTTCAATAACAAGGTTCCCATTGGAGAGGCACGTCTTTTCGTCTACTAATCGCACGGTTTTGCGGTGCGGTCGCAACAAACAGACACTAAACTTATAACAGGGAACAGAGACGTCTATGAACGAACGGACAGATCATAGCTTTGCGAAAATGAAGAAAATAAACTTTTCACTCGAGGGAAGATTTGAACCGTGAACCTCTCGCTCCGCAGCTGCTCACGCTAACCACGGGACCACGGCGCTCCTTGGCTCACATTCTCCTTTATGTTGTCTATGTTGCGCATGGACTACTCAGGTTGTATATTTTGCTTATTTTTTCATAGCTCCACACAACTTCTTCCTGTTTTCTCGATTGACCTGTGTTCAGTTTTTCAAGGCCTATCCACTGTGCCAACATATAACGAAATGTGAGGGGGTGCGATGGGGAGGTTCCCTTGTAAGTCACCACAGAAACCTGTGAAGCAGGGTGCACGTGAAAGCGAGGTAAGCCGATCAAGTATACAACGAATTCGGAAGGCTGCAAAGTGGAAAGTGTATGTTCCAAGATAGCTACACGCTATGGACGAGGATGATCCGGATCGCAGGATGGAGCACTGAGAGTGGTTTGAAGGCATGTTTTGCGAGGATGCACGGTTTTCAGGGATGGTCATCTAGTCTAACGAAGCGCAATTCAAACTGCCACAACTGCGTGTACCGGGCTCCTGAAAATCCTCAGGTTCATGTCTTTAACATGTTAATCTACCGGGTGTTAATGTGTGGTGCAGTCTGTCATTGCGCGCTTTGATTAGCCCATTCTTCTGTGAAGGTACCGTCACTGATGAGGTGTATCTTTATGCAGCAAACATCGATTTAACTGCCATCCGAGACGTGTATGGAAATGAAAGATTTTATCGACAACAAGATGGCGCTTCACTTCACTACATCAGAGATGATAGCGCCTACTTGAATGAAAATCTACCTGGACAATGGATAGGTCGAAGGAGAGCTGTTGAGTGTCCGTCACGGCCTCAAGTCTTTACACCTCTTGCTTCTATCTGTGGGGCTCTTGAAAAATGTTTATCAAGAGAAGCCAGTGACACTGAATGAGCTATGAGAAACCATGGAGGCGTCCTGTGCGGCTATCACACTGGCAACACTGACAGGCGTGGTTCGGTCGATAGTTCAGCGGCATCGACGTTATTTGGCTGCAAATGGTGATCACTTTGAACACATAAATTAACATTTCCTCCATGCAAGTATTGTAACGATACGTCATCTTGTTCCATTAATACTGAATATCAAAGAGTGTCTACATTTTTCCGGACCGCTCTGTATTTGCTGAAAACAAGCGCCATGGCACAGTGGTAGTATCCTGGACCTGTTGAAACGTTTTACGATTTCCTACGCAAATACCTTTTGTTGACATTCACATTGCACTAGACTTAATGTGACTGTGTGTGGGGGAGGGGGGGGAGAAGGAAGGAGGGGTGGATGTGGTTGTGTGCCGCTGAGTGGATGAATGTCTCAGCTGCAAGGCCATTACCGTCCTTGCTAAAATAATCCTAGAAGAATGTGGTTAAAAAGTAAAACTGAAAAGGTTTGAATTTCATACTCACAAGGAGAACACGGCTAGTGCCACTACCCGATTTCCCAGAAACTTCTTCGCCCAGTCGGAGAGGAGCCAAAATAAGCGATCAAGTGTCTCGGCGTAGCCCTACGTACTCGACAGTTTATGAGAAAACGGTCGTCAAAGTTTTCAACGTAATTTAAATGCCTTTTAGTGCATGATAAGTTCAGCCATACTGGTGGCATAGTGGCTACCGTCGCGGCATTTCACTTTTTCGTCCTGAATTCGAAACCCAATTACTGCTTTTTTGTTTTATTTTTTTATTTATCTAGTCATGTTTCTTATTAAGTTTGGGGATACAAAAGCGTTATATTAATTGTAAAATTAAAGCTGGATTTGACAATAAGCGTTATATATTTATTATATAATACAAGTGTGTACGGTTTTTTCGGGGGCTGTAGTCTTTTTATTTCTCAAATTCTTTTGTATCCTGATCCTAAGGGGACATTGTACGTGAAATTCGTTGAAATTTGACATTTTCTGTTTTCTACTCCATAAAGACAATTGTGGGACGTTCAAAATATTTTGAATGTTGACGTGTGACTGTCAAATTTTGTGGTTATGCATATTCTGCCACAGTTGAGAATTCATTTCTTGGGAACTACACAGTCTAGAAGGCTGTGAATTGCTTTGTTTTGTGCCTACGTCTACGTCTCAGAAGTTGGCATTACGAATAATCAAATCAGTCCTTTGTTTCTGATATCAATTTTTTTGAAAGAAGTGTGATTATCGGCTATTTTTGTAGTAAGCTAACGGATAAAGTCATTGATGAATTACAGGAACATTATGGGAAGGCCATCAGGGATAACTGTGACACTTTAGAGACGATTAAATGAGCTGATGAAAAGCGATGTCATGCTTTGTGTATACCTCCACCAAACACTTGGTGTAAATATACGTAAACTGAATTTTCTGGCACCCTACTTGAATTTAATCATAAACATCATCTTCCTTTGACAGTAATGGAGACAATCAAATCTATTTACAGAGACTTGGGAAAATGAAATTATTGTATGGTATTTATTGGCCGGGATATCCCCTTCGGGGTTCGGCCGCCGTATTGCAAGTCTTTTTAGTTGACGCCACTTTGGCGACTTGTGTGGCAATGATGACGAAAATGATGACACACACCACCCAGTCCTCTAAGGGGAATCGAACCTGGGCCCCCTTGCGTGGTAGGAGGTAATGCTACTGCTGCGCTACAGAGGCGGTCAGAGATTTGGGAAATCCTGAGCTACTAAAGAAGTGTTTACATGGGAAGACCCAGAATGTGAATGAGTCCTTCAATGATGTTGTGTGGTGCCGTGTGCCTAAAAATGTATTTGTTAGCCTTAAGACTCTAAAGTTAGCAGTGTCTGGTGGCGTAATAACTTTTAATGGTGGGGACTATGAAAGACTTAAGGTTCTGGAGAAGTTAGAGGTAGTATTTGGACAGAACACAACTAAATGACTGCGGGAACTGGATGAGCTTCGTGTACGTGAAGCAGAGTTAGCTGCTCAGCAAATGACAAAAGAAGCAAGAAAGAAAAAGAGGAGGCAAACACTGGGCTGTTGTGACACTGAAGAAGACACAGACTATGGGCCTGGGTAATTATGGTGCATAAAAGACGCAGAAATGTAAGTCTGTATAAGAATTTATAATAAAAAAGGTTTAAACCTCAATATCTCTGAACTACATTTTTTGCAATAAATGACCCGTTTTCTAAAAGAGTACTGATGGTAGAGACATGAGATTTTCACAGCATGCCAAGTGTGAGATTCAACACATATGGAACTAGAGTAATTAAAATATCTTTAGTTGTTTTGTTTTTATGTTCGTTTATTTACAAAATTCTGTCAAAAAATTGAGTGTTTGAGAAAAAAAAGATAACATGCCCCACAATACAATTTTAGTAATAATTCTAGTTCAGTGTATCTAGAAAGGTGCATTCAATAATTATGGAAAATTGTAAGTTGGTGTCTTAAAAAGTTTCCAAGATAATGGGTCACAAAATTCGATAATTTAACATTGGCGGCATAGGACATACAATGTCCCCTTAATGTCTCTATTTTATTAAATTAAAAGGAAGGTCAGCATTGGCCGTAATATTGATGGTTTATTGATAGCAAAATCGATTTTCAATCACATAGTGATCACCTTCAGTGCTGTGGTGTACAAATTAAACTCATAGACACTGGTTTCAAGTTATCAGTAACCAAAACTGAGAAGCGATCACAATAACTGAAGCCGCTGTTTACTGCACGGAGTCGCCAACCTATATTTTATTCTTTTGTTTACTCTTCAGGAAGATTTGGTGCATTCCCTTGGATGACATAGATTGCAGAAACATGCAAAACATGGACATTCCGAATACCACAAGCATCCCGCAAAGACAGCTTAGGCAGTGTGACATTTCTTCGTATGAATCTCACTCGTGAGAAAAACTGCGTTAATACTGCTAAAGATTTCACACGTCGGCAATAATTTCGTGACAAACCACGTTTAACAGATCAGTTTTACGAAAACTGGCGCTTTCAATTGATTATGAATCATAATACACTGCAGGAATTTCACCAGAAACAATTTTAACTAATTTTTACGTTAATGTATCGTTATTTTTTAAATTCATTCACTAGACACACAATTTTTAAACGAATAACGACAACGTCATTTCAACACACATGAGAGAACATTCGCATAGTAATCTTTTGCGGACATAGGGAGATAAAAGGAAAACAAAAACAAAAATAATAATCGGGTTTCGAACGCGGATCGAAAATGTATGAAACAGCGATGCTAGTCACTCTGCCACCGCTCTCGAAAAGGTACAGGAAGTACCTCGAAAACTTTGATCGTCGTTTTCTCAGAGACGGTCAAATATCTACGGATAAGCCGACACACGTGTTCGCTGATTTTGACTCCTCTTCCACCGAGAGAAGTTTCTCGGAAATCGTATTATAGCTCTTGCCGTGCTCTCCTCGTCAGTTAAAATCGTTTTCTCTCTTCCCATTTTCACTCACATGGATCTACAGAGTGTATTCCTAATTAACAGCGAAAACTGCCACATGGCTCAAAAATACTTTGAACAGTAAACCTCCGTCCGCAAATGAACGTTTGGATGTAATAATGATTCGATGATTACAAGTCACCGCTGACATCAGTGTGAAATACTATGGTAGTTAGTACAAATTTGTTAGAAATGTAAACTTTTTGATTAAGTTATCATCTAACTGAGATTGTATTCCGTTCCAAATTTGCTCTCGTCATTACCACCGGAAATGTGGTGATGTGGGCTTCTTGTGACATCCAAACATTTCACGAGAGCATTGCAGGACTTCAGGTACACGTCAAGAACGTTCTTCCCACCAGCACTGTGTCTTCCATGGATGCCTCCAGTACATAGAAGATATTACACGGTCGTAGGTCGTTAATAGCACTCACATTGAGAGCAATGAGGATCGCTACAAAGGATTAATAGGCAGATTGGCTATTGGCAATGTGAAGTCATATTTTAGTATTGCCAACACACTTATTATTTGTTACAATAATACTCTTGGAATATGTAGCACTCGTATTCACAGTAATTATCAAACACAACTGAAGTACAATGAGGAGACAGTCATGGGTTCCACATATACAAATGGAGGTAGTATCAGTACACAAGGTACAAAAGGGAGTGCATTGGCGGAGCTGTCACTAGTACTCAGGTGATTCCCGTGCAAAGGTTTACTATGCAATTATGGTCGGACGACGGGAATTAACGGACGCTGAACGCGGAATGGGAATTGAAGCTAGAAGCATGGCACATTCCATTTCGGAAGTCGTTAGGGAATTCAGCATTACAAGAACCACATTGTCAAGAGTGTGCCTAGAATAACAAAATTACACGCATTACCTTTCACCACGAACAACGCAGTGGGCGACGGCCTTCGCTTGACTACCGTCAGCGCGAGGTTTACGTAGAGTTGTCAGTGCTAACAGACAAGCAACACTGAGTGAAATAACCGCAAAAATCAATATGGGACGTACGCCGAACGTATCCGTTAGGACAGTGATACGAAATTTGACGTTAATGGGCTATAGCAGCAGACGTCCGACGCGAGTGCCTTTGAGACCCGATGACAGGTGGTAAGAGCTGATAGCAGGATTTGAATGTGGAGCACACCCTACGAACCATGGACCCAAATTGTCAGCAAGGCGTTGTGCAAGCTGATGGTAGCTCCATAATGGTGTGGGCTATGTTTATATAGAATGGAGTGGGTCCTCTGGTCTAACTGAACCGATCATTGTTTGTAAATAGTTATGTTCAAAAATAGTTCAAATGGCTGTAAGCACTATGGGACTTAACATCTGAGGTCATCAGTCCCCTAGACTTAGAACCACTTAAACCTAACTGACCTAAAGATATCACACACATCCATACCCGAGGCAGGATTCGAACCTGCGACCGTAGCCGCAGCGCGGTTGCGGACTGAAGCGCCTAGAACCGCTCGGTCACAACAGCCGGCGGTTGTTTTTGGCTACTTGGAGACCGTCTGCAGCCACTCATGGACTTCATGCCCCCAAACAACGGTCAATTTTTTATAGACGACAATGCGTCATGCCACTGGTTTGAAGAACGTTCTGGAATATTTAAGCGAATTATTTGGCCACCCAGATCACTTGACAAAGTCTAGAGGTCAGGTCGTGCACAAAATTCTGCGCCGGCAACACTTACGCAATTATGGACGGCAGGAGAGGCTCAATATTTCTGGTTGGTTCAAATGGCTCTGAGCACTATGGGACTCAACTTCTGAGCTCATCAGTCCCCTAGAACTTAGAACTACTTAAACCTACCTAACCTAAGGACATCACACACATCCATGCCCGAAGTAGGATTCGAACCTGCGACCGTAGCGGTCTCGCGGTTCCAGTCTGTAGCGTCTAGAACCGCACGGCCACTCCGGCCGGCCAATATTTCTGGAGGGAGCTTCCAATGACATGTTGAGTCCACGCCACGTCGAGTCATCTCACTGCGCCGGGCAAAAGAAGGTCCGACGCGATATTAGGACCTACCCCACTACTTATCTCCTTAGTGTACTTCATCCATGGCTCAGATCTGCTCTCTTCATTAGTGGCGGAAACGCGATAGTGTGAGCCAAACATTCCACGAAAGCGTTACAGCTGAGCACGAACACTTCAGGTGCACGTCGCGAACATCGTATCCACTAACCTCATGTCTTCTGTAGACGTGTGCCTTACACAGAATGTGTCATGCGGTCGTAGATCGTTAATAGCAATTAGGATCGCTATAAGTGATTAATAGGCCGATTGGCCAGCGGCAATGTGTATTCAAACATATTTTAGTGATTGCAAAATGCTTCTTTTTATTAGTTATACTTGCGGAATGCGCATCATGTGTATTCACAGTAGCTGTGAATAACAGTCATTCACAACTGGAGTAAAACTTAATTAAAATCAATACTGTTTACAGCACGCGCCCACACTGTGCGTCTTTCTTCATCAATGTTCACCCTCAGACTGCCTGACCACCCGTTCACATTAGGTTGTTCTGAAGTCTCTGTTCTCGAATGATAGCCATTAAGAGGTAGAAAATGCAACGATTCTTTATAAGGGAGTGTTCTTCATAAGCAACAAGAAACCTATTTCGCAGTCTTTTCAAGTGTTGACCACATACACACACTTCAAAGTGCGTGATCAGGACGCATTAGGTATCGCATGGTTGAGTTTCTCCCGTATTGCACAATATTACTGTTTCCACACAACGCACTATTCGGCTAGAATGATTGTTTACCAATAATTCAAAAATGGCTCTGAGCACTATGGGACTCAACTGCTGAGGTCATTAGTCTCCTAGAACTTAGAACTAGTTAAACCTAACTAACCTAAGGACATCACACACATCCATGCCCGAGGCAGGATTCGAACCTGCGACCGTAGCGGTCTTGCGGTTCCAGACTGCAGCGCCTTTAACCGCACGGCCACTTCTGCCGGCTACTATATGTTTCAGCCTTAGCAGGTCTCAAGATTAGGCCAGATAGCCAAAAATATTATAGGAGGGTAATACCAAAAGTAAGGTCTCCTATTTTTTTTATAAGTATAGAACTTTGTTCGTGTGGCAGTTGGTCACACTGTTATGAAGAGTGTAAACATGCGCACGCCGCGCTGAGGCGCTGTCTTGGCTTGGCAGTTGTTGAGAATGGAGCTCCCGTTGGATGTTACCGCCAAGTGCAAACTGTGCGCAGTTATTCGGTTTTTCAATTGAAATCCATCGCCAATTGACGGAAGTGTATGGTGAGTCGCGCATGGATGTCAAAAATGTTCGTAAGTGGTGTAGAGAGTTTGCAGCTTGTCGTACCGAAATTCACGTCGAACAGAGGAGCGGGAGACCAATTTATGAGGAGATAGTGTTGAAGGTTGAGCAAAGCATGCGTGAAGATCGATGGATCACCCTGGATGATCTCTGCATGTTGGTTCCTGAGGTTTCCCGAAGCACCACTCACAGAATTTTAACGGAAACATTGCACTACCGGAAGGTGTGCGCAAGATGGGTGCCACGCACGCTGACTGAGGACCTAAATGCGGCAACGAGTTTATGCTTCCCGCGCATTTCTTCACCGCCTTGCAGCCGAAGAGGACAACTTTCTGGACTCAATTGACCAAACCTGGGCATACCATTTTACAGCTGAGACCAAGCAACAATCACGCCAGTGGCGGCATCCTTCTTCAGCATGGCGGCGAGCTGGTATGACATGGGCATGCAAAAACCGCCACAGCGTCTACAAAAATGCTTCGACAGAAATGGTGATTATGTCGAAAAATAGCTAAACGTTCAAGCTGTAAACTGATGTAAATCATTGCAGAAATAAACAGGTGTATGTACTTATAAAAAATAGGAGACCTTACTTTTGGGATTACCCTCGTAAAGGCCTATCTTAACTCATTCGCCGCTTCGCGCGGTTATACACTATGTGACCAAAAGTATCCGGACACTCCCAAAAACATACTTTTTCATATTAAGTGCATTGTGCTGCCAGGTACTCCATATCAATGACCTCAGCAGTCATTAAACATTGTGAGAGACAGAATGGGCCCTCCGCGGAACTCAACGGACTTCGAACATGCTCAGGTGATTGGGTGTCACTTCTGTCATACGTCTCTACGTGAGATTTCCACACTCCTTAGCATCCCTGGGTCCTCTGTTTCCGATGACAGTGAAATGGAAAAGTGTAGGGACACGTACAGCACAAAAGCGTACAGACCAACCTCCTCTGTTGACTAACAGAGACCGCCGACAGTTGAAGAGGGTCGTAATGTATAATAGGCAGACATGTATCCAGACCAACACACAGGAATTCCAAACTGCATCAGGATCCACTGCAAGTACTGCAACAGTTAGGCGGGAGGTGAGAAAACTTGCAGTTCATGGTCGAGCGGCTGCTCATAAGCCACACATCACGTCGGATGGGACTATTGAACAGTGGAAAAACATTGCGTGGAGTGACGAATCACGGTGCACAAGGTGGCGATCTGATCGGAGGGTGTGGGTATGGCGAATTCCAGGTGAACGCCATCTGCGAGGGTGTGTAGTGCCAACAGTAAAATTCGGAGGCGGTGGTGTTATCATGTGGTCGTGCTTTTCGTGGAGAGGGCTTGCACCTCTTTTTGTTTTGCGTGGCAATATCACAGCACAGGCCTGCATTGATGTTTTAAGCACCTTCTTGCTTGCCACTGTTGAAGAGCAATTCGGGGATGGCGAATGCATCTTTCAACACGATCGAGCACCTGTTCATATTGCACGGCCTATGGCGGAGTGGTTACACGACAATGTTGTTGTTGTTGTTGTCGTGGTCTTCAGTCCTGAGACTGGTTTGATGCAGCTCTCCATGCTACCCTATCCTGTGCAAGTTTCTTCATCTCCCAGTACCTACTGCAACCTACATCCTTCTGAATCTGCTTAGTGTATTCATCTCTTGGTCTCCCTCTACGATTTTTACCCTCCACGCTGCCCTCCAATGCTAAATTTGTGATCCCTTGATGCCTCAGAACATGTCCTACCAACCGAACCCTTCTTCTTGTCAAGTTGTGCCACAAACTCCTCTTCTCCCCAATTCTATTCAATACCTCCTCATTAGTTATGTGATCTACCCATCTAATCTTCAGCATTCTTCTGTAGCACCACATTTCAAAAGCTTCTACTCTCTTCCTGTCCAAACTATTTATTGTCCATGTTTCACTTCCATACATGGCTACAGTCCATACAAATACTTTCAGAAACGACTTCCTGACACTTAAATCTATACTCGATGTTAACAAATTTCTCTTCTTCAGAAGCGCTTTCCTTGCCATTGCCAGTGTACATTTTATATCCTCTCTACTTTGACCATCATCAGTTATTTTGCTCCCCAAACAGCAAAACTCCTTTACTACTTTAAGTGTCTCATTTCCTAATCTAATTCCCTCAGCACCAACCGACTTAATTCGACTACATTCCATTATCCTTGTTTTGCTTTTGTTGATGTTCATCTTATATCCTTCTTTCAAGACACTGTCCATTCCGTTCAACTGCTCTTCCAAGTCCTTTGCTGTCTCTGACAGAATTACAATGTCATCGGTGAACCTCAAAGTTTTTGTTTCTTCTCCATGGATTTTAATACTTACTCCGAATTTTTCTTTTGTTTCCTTTACTGCTTGCTCAATATACAGATTGAATAACATCGGGGATAGGCTACAACCCTTCCCAACCACTGCTTCCCTTTCATGTCCCTCGACTCTTATAACTGCCATCTGGTTTATGCACAAATTGTAAATAGCGTTTCGCTCCATGTATTTTACCCCTGCCACCTTTAGAATTTGAAAGAGTTTTCCAGTCAACATTGTTGAAAGCTTTCTCCAAGTCTACAAATGCTAGAAACGTAGGTTTGCCTTTCCGTAATCTTTCTTCTAAGATAAGTCGTAAGGTGGGTATTGCCTCACGTGTTCCAATATTTCTACGGAATCCAAACTGATCTTCCCCGAGGTCGGCTTCTACCAGTTTTTCCATTCGTCTGTAAAGAATTCGCGTTAGTATTTTGCAGCTGTGACTTATTAAACTGATAGTACGTACACGACAATAACATCCATGTAATGGACTGGCCTGCACAGAGTCCTGACCTGAATTCTATAGCACACCTTTGGAATGTTTTGGGACGCCGATTTCGTGCCAGGCCTCACCGACCGACATCGATACCTCTCCTCAGTGCAGCACTTCGTGAAGAATGGGCTCTCATTCCGCAAGAAACCTTCCAGCACCTGACTGAACGTATGCCTGCGGGAGTGGAAGCTGTCATCAAGGGTAGGGGGGGGGGGCAACACCATATTGAATTCCCGCATTACCGATGGAGGTCACCACGAACTTGTAAGTCATTTACAGCCAGGTGACCAGATACTATTGATCACGTAGTGTATGTTCTGAGTTAGTCACTATGATAACAATTGTTCCTGAAAATTAAGTACTAGATGACGCTTAATTTGGGGCTAACATGAGTATGAGAACAACGTTGTCAACATTCAGCCATTGAAAATGTATATTTATTAAGGAAATTATTTGCCTGTAACTCACAAGGGGAGTCAACCTAATTGTCTGAATGTACGGCGTCATTTAAATGTAGCAGACGAGATAGCTAATAGGCAATGACAATGACTCAATATTCGCAAGTGCAGCAGCGAGTTTGGCACGTTTAATTTATCTGCACCACTTCGTGAAGAAAGTGTGTGCAGTGGCCGTTGACAAAGCCTCTCCTCCCACAGGAAAGGAGTTGTAGCCACTTTTGGATCCCACTTGTAGTCTCTTCAAGCCTCTTGATTATCGGAAGACGAACGCTATGTGCTACCGCCGAGTTTAATCATCTCACATTCTCTGACTGCCATAATCAACTATAACAATAAAATTACTCCACTGCACAAGCATTGACCATGGTCATATATAGGAAACAGAGACACACTTCACACACTCTGCTGAGGAGAGGACAGAAAGCCTCGCTCGGTGTTACGGAGATCCCACCAGTACCCATTAAAATGGCCACAATGTTCGAGTCTGAGCTAAAGCTGGGTGCAAATAGATGAAAATTGAGAATCCGTTAGATGTATACAAATTTTACTTTAAGAAAGGTAAAGGCACCAGGGAGACACTTCTGACATTGATTTGGTAATGGAAGCAAGACTTAAGAAAAATCAAGATACTTTCAAAGGACATGTCTACCTAGAAAAAGCGTTCGACTATGTAAAATGGCATAAAAAGTCCAAAATTCTGAGAGAAATAGGTATAAGCTATAGATAAAGAAGAATAATACACAATAAACAAGGGAGAATATGGAAGATCAACAACGAAGTGCTTGGATTAAAAAGGATGTAAGACAGGTATGCAGACTTTCTCCTCTATTGCTCAATGCATACATCAAAGAAGCAATGACGAAAAGAAAAGAAAGATTAAAGAGTGGTATTAAAATTCCAGGTGAAGTGATGTAAAAGACAAGATTCGCCGATGACATTGCTATCCTCTGTGAAACTAGTGATTTACAGGGCTTGCTGAGTTTAATGAACAGTCGGAGTAGAGAGCATGGACTGAGAATAAACAGACGAAAGTAATGAGGAGCAGTAGATATGAGAGAAACGAAAAACTTAACTTTTAAATCAGTGAATGCAAAGTAGACGAATTTAAGGACGTCTGCTACCTTGGAAGCAAGATAAACAGGACGGATGAAACAAGGAGGACATAAAAAGGATACTACCTCAGGCGATGGGGCACTCTTGGCCAAAAGAAGTCAACTAGTATCAAACGTAAGTCTTAATCTGAGGACGAAAAAATTTGAGAATGTAATTTTGCAGGACAGCATTGAATGGTAGTATCTCGGACTGTGGAGAAATCCGAATAGAAGAGAATCGAAACATTATGTGCTGCTGTAGAATGATGTTGAAAATTAGGTAGGCTGTTAAGATAAGGAAAGCGGAGGTTCTCGGCAGAATTGGCGAAGAAAGCAATATGTGGAGAACACTGACTAGAAGAAGGGACAGGATGGTAGGCATGTGTTGAGACATCAGGTAGTAACTTCCATCGTAGTAAAGGGAGCTGTAGAGAGTAAAGACGGTAAGGGAATATAGAGATTGGAATACATCTAACAAACAACTGAGGATGTGGGGTACAAGTGCTACTCTGAGATGAAGAGGTGGGCACAGGAAGAGAAATTTGTGGCCCCTGCGTCAAACCAGCATGATGACTGACGGCTTGGAAAAATGTGTTAAGAGTAGAGAAATTATGAATAAACCCTCTACGTATTATATTTCACTTTGAGAAAAATAAACTTGCTTTTGAATTGAAAAATTAATTAACTCCAATGTGTTTTTATAATTTAAGGAAAACACTTGGTTTTGCCGGCCCCTGTGGCCGAGCGGTTCTAGGATCTTCAATCTGGAACCGCGCTGCTGCTGCGGTCGCAGGTTCGAATCCTGTCTCGGGCATGGATGTGTGTGATGTTCTTAGGTTAGTTAGGTTTAAGTAGTTCTAAGTCTAGGGGACTCATGACCTCAGATGTTAAGTCCCGTAGTGTTTAGAGCCAAAACACTTGTTTTTACTTGTAGCAAAACTAAACAGCAACCATTTACTGAAACTTCCTGGCAGATTAAAACTGTATGCCCGACCGAGACTCGAACTCGTGACCTTTGCCTTTCGCGGGCAAGTGCTCTACCATATCTACCATATCAGCGCACACTCCGCTGCAGAGTGAAAATCTCATTCTGGAAACATCCCCCAGGCTGTGGCTAAGCCATGTCTCCGCAGTATCCTTTCTTTCAGGAGTGCTAGTTCTGCAAGTTTCGCAGGAGAGCTTCTGTAGAGTTTGGAAGGTAGGAGACGAGATAATGGCAGAAGTAAAGCTGTGAGTACCGGGCGTGAGTCGTGCTTCGGCAGCTCAGACGGTAGAGCACTTGCCCGCGAAAGGCAAAGGTCCCGAGTTCGAGTCTCCGTCGGGCATACAGTTTTAATCTGCCAGGAAGTTTCATATCAGCGCACACTCCGCTGCAGAGTGAAAATCTCATTCTGGAACCATTTACTTACAGCCTGATTTGTGTATCACTGTTGTTTTCAACCTTTTTGAATACGCGCCCCCCTTTCAGAGTACCCCTTTCGAAGTAAAAAAAAATCTTGCGATCCTCCCCCCCCCCCCCCCCCCGCCCCTCTCCGACCAATAATAAACCTATGTCAGAGATTTCAAAGGCCACGAATTTTGATACTATACTGATCGGGAAATCAAGTGCACTTGTGCAAAGCATTCGCAGTGCAGCGGTGAAGTGGTCCGTGGTCGCATAGGCACGCGTTTTCATTCACTTTAATCTGTCGTCCGAGCCGTCAGCGATTAGGGACGTGGTTATTGTGTCTTTGCGCTTCGTTCCGAGATAGCATAAGATGGAGACGTTTTGCAAAATATCTGTGCAGCCCTCAGTTAGTGGCACAAGCGGCAGTGGCGAAAGAAAATCAAAATATAAAGAAATAGACTTTATGACGACAATTACTTGAAGTATGGTTTCATCTGTCATGAATAATAAACCACAGCGTATAATTTGCGGCAAAATATTGTCACGTCAGTGTATGAAACCATCAAAGCTTATCCTTCAGCTCTCAACTAAACGTCGTTAAGGTAGCTGATAAACCTTTGAATTTCATCGAAAGAGAACTAAAAATTCTTTACCAGCAGCGAACTGCTGTGATTCAGGTAATAAAATAGTATTGTTATTTCTTAATTTAAAATAGTATTATGTTACTGATTATTTACTTGTCTTTCTGATTTAACAGTATTTTCAACTAATCTTAGGCACCCAGTGTCAACGAGATAGCGTTACTAGCTAGCTACCGAGTCACGTATTGAGTAGCTAAAAGAGGGAAGCTGTATGAAGATACCGAAAATCTTATTTTGTCAGCAGGTCTGGAAAAATGGTTCAGATGTCTCTGAGCGCTATGGGACTTAACATCTGAGGTCATCAGTCCTCTAGAACTTACAACTACTTAAACCTAACTAACTTAAGGACATCATATACATCCATGCCCGAGGCAGGATTGGAACCTGCGACCGCAGCGGTCGCGCGGCCCCAGACTGAAGCGCTGGTCTGTATACGGTTGAAATTATGTTAGGTGAACAGGAGGCAAACAAGCTAAAAAGCATACCACCTTTTGATACCCTGCGCAAAACAATTAGAGAATCACTTTTTCGAAACGCCATAATTATGCCCCATTGCGACACACAAGCTCAAAGGTGCCTGCAACGTTCCTCTGTGACGGTCGTAAAAGCGTGGCGCTCTGCGACGTCACCCGCGGCCTTGACAACGCTTCAAAAAGCAAGGTAGCGACGCATGCGAAAAAAAGCCACACCTCAGAAGTTCATGTGACGTATGAGACGGGTTAATGATGTCACCTTGGCAACAAATTTCACCATAATTCTGTCGAGCATTACTGTGGACAGGTCACGCAATGGGAAGGTTGTAACAAGACGTCTCACCTGAATTTCACCCCTTCTTTTCATGGCTGTACGACGGAGGTCAGGACCGTGGCACCCAGCAATGGAGTCACGCGATTTTCTTATGCGTGGAAGAGGAAAGCATTTCAGAGCACTGCCATTCAGAATTGACACGAATATCCCTCAGAATGTGGCATAAATGACGTGAAGAAACTACCCTTTCCTTTGGGACGGTGGTTCAGACATATTTCGCGGTCGGTAACGACAGTCCTCAGTGCGACGAGCAACAGGACGACGTTCTTGACAACCTTTGAAACTGCTGACATCCCCCAGACGTTTCAACCCTTCCCTAAGGACTGCATCCCCACTGAACAAGATCGCACCCCTTTGTAGTACAAAGCGACTGCATTTTTTGCTCTCGTGTCAGGTTGGAACCACTAATTACCATTCAAAACTATTGGACGAAGTCTGAAAGTGACCCGCAGCAGCGAAGGGTACTTATATTTTGAGGCTTTCTGTTTCCCACCCTCCTTTGACACATGCGTGAATAAAACGACAATCGATCCCTCTGAGCCCCTCTCACCTACCTCCCTCCCTCCCCCACCCCTCCCCAGCATGGCAAAATCTTCGGCGGCACGCTCGCCCCTTTATTGAGAATTTTAAAAATGTGCCTTCATAGAGACAACCTGTGAAGTCGTCATAGGTGTCTGCAGCCAGGCTAATCCTTGACATCACTCCGATTGCTCTAGATGAGTGCTTAACACTCAATTTGAAGAGTGGGCAAGAATTTATTTTATAAATTGTTTTAGTATTTTCTCTGGGAATAGGACACATATCCTATTTTTACGTTGGAAATAGAACAAATATCTTATTTTTACGTCTATTTGCTTAAAAGTAGATCTTTTTTCGAATTTCTCAAAGTTACTTACTGGATTTTGTTTATCTAGTTATCGATCGGTTCCTGAAAATAGCTTTCAGGTTTTGGATTTATCCATCATTAACACAGTGTATTTATTATTAAAAAAATATTTACGTTCAGTTCACAATTAATGTTAACAAGAAACTGTGTAATTTAATAAACAATTAATTTAACTTCTCTTAGGATTATTTTTTATTACAGAACCCCTAGTATTCAGACCTGGACTGGGCTTGTTGTTTCATTTACTTTCAATCAGTTTCAAAACAAGACATTTCTTTTTAATTAATTGCGAGAATGTTTCGTAAATTCTGTCAAAATCATTGTATTAGGTTTCCGAAGATATTTTTCAATTCTTTTATAAATCACGATCAAAATAAGAATGGTTCACTTCACGGCAACCACAATCAACAACACTAAAGAAATGAACCAGTCGATAAGCAATGACGATTTTGTGAGAATCCCGATCAAGCCATAGAATGAAGGAAAAAGAAACAACACACAGTGTGTCAAATACTGTGCAATGTGCAGTGAGCTAAACCGTTCTGGAGCCACTCGGTAGAAATTTCTGTGCTTCGTGCCTTCTCTCACTGCTGACAATGCTAGCGATCTATTGTCCATTTCGAAGTAAGGATACTGAAATGCATTGTAGTAACCGTGTTGCGAAGTCTTTGACAAGAGATGCGTGTGTCTCTGGCAGCAACCATTTTGTATTACATTTCAACGTGAGCAACTTTTAAATGCGCTTTTAAGAATTCCTTGTGTTGTCGTTCGACCTGAAAGCTAAGAAGGTCCTTCCCCCCCTCCACGCAAACCATACAGAGATGAATTCCTTAATACAGTCTGTACAGGACTTTGTGACCCTGTCGCCGCTCTAGTTCCTTCCGCAGACATCGTATCATTTCTCACTGCTGCAAATCTTGGCGTATTTGAAGTTTTCAACAGTTTTAAATTCATATTCATTACTATAAATAAGTACGACCTCTGAACGTTAGCGATTTTACAGTGTGGTTTCACGAAACCTTGTCACTTCTGTGTGACATTTCCATGAAGGCAGACGCTCGACACGAAGCATACGTCATCGGCCATACTGCAACTGCTTCCTCCTGCGACCGCGGTTTCCCAAGAAAGACACTGAGACCTACCCCCCCCCCCCCCCCCGGGGGGTTGCGACTCATAGGATGAAGGACAACGATATTTCACGCAACCGCTACACAACTACATAATTAAAAATGACACATTATAAAACGTTGCTACATAATCTTCTCGTTTGAGCATACTAATGTAACAGTAATGAGTTCAGTTGGTGAACCACTTGCCAGCAGTCCGAGCAGGGGCGTAACTAACAACAGCATCGTTAGTAACAGGAGACGACATGTGCATAGGATGCCTGCACCTGTCCTTCAGCATCGAAGAAACACTTAGGTGCATTCTCACAGCAGGCCAACGTACTGATTCCAGAAGACGCAGCGACCCACGGTGTTGCCGCTCGCTCCCTAATGTGACACTAGCACGCCAGCAGCTGGGCTTGCTGGTAGCCGCCTCGATGAGTAGCAGTCCGTATTCCATACAACTGCCCTCTGTCTAGGGCTCACAGGAGGCGCTGTCAGCTCCTCCAGTTCCGTGTCGCCATCTCGCGGCTTCTCGTGAGGTGATGGCTGTGCCGCCCTCTTCACAGCACAGCATCGCTCAGAGACATGGTTCACAGGGACCTCGACAGGCACGTGGTGTCCTCCCCCTAGAGTTAAATTAAAAGTCGTCTTGAACTGTTGGCTAGGATATCCCAAGCGCCTGTCGGAAAGAGTGGTCTTCCTCCGCACACACTGGCCTCTTTCCTTGCGGATATGCCACATCTGTGTCGTATGTGTGTTTGTTGCGTGTGCATGAGTGAGATGGTTTTTTGTGTGTATAGTGTAGTGTTATATCTGCGTTGTGTGTTGATGATGTGAAAAGGGAGAAGGCGAAATCCGGTGTCGACAAATAGCCTACTCTCGAAGAGAACGTTCCGGATCGCCATCAATATGTTCTTTCTCCATGAGACACTGCGGCGAGGTTTGCAATTTCATTCAGGACAGCGACGCAAAGACTGGTGACCAGGAACTATACCTCACCACCTGTCCCCCCTTGCTGGCCAAATACTGGCAGCGAAAATTTCATCCGTCACCAGGCTTCGAAGCGGCTTACCTTCAAGTCGAACACTATCGCACAGGTTGCGATAGTCACAGGCGTGCGACAGTGGCCTCTGCCACGGAGTTCCCTTCCGCTGATCACCACAGACTTTTATGGGTCCCAAGCCGCACGAGCCTTTTATTAGATCAGTCGCCGTGACTGACCAGTATCTAGTGATACACAATTTTCTCGCCAATTTTAAGTATATGTTTGGCCATTTAAAATGCTTAGCGGTTAAATTAACTGTTGATAAAATCCCGAATGAATAAAATCCCGAATGATGAGCGTTCTGTTTCCGGTGCAAAACGGCGTGCTTGCCTCTGATCATTAAGCTTCTTGCCGTAAAGCACAAGTATGGCTTTGTAATAGAAACGGTAGTTTGAAAGCCATGCTTGAACCCAAGAACATCACAGTTTGTTGATTATCAAACTCGGCAAATACACTCCTGGAAATTGAAATAAGAACACCGTGAATTCATTGTCCCAGGAAGGGGAAACTTTATTGACACATTCCTGGGGTCAGATACATCACATGATCACACTGACAGAACCACAGGCACATAGACACAGGCAACAGAGCATGCACAATGTCGGCACTAGTACAGTGTATATCCACCTTTCGCAGCAATGCAGGCTGCTATTCTCCCATGGAGACGATCGTAGAGATGCTGGATGTAGTCCTGTGGAACGGCTTGCCATGCCATTTCCACCTGGCGCCTCAGTTGGACCAGCGTTCGTGCTGGACGTGCAGACCGCGTGAGACGACGCTTCATCCAGTCCCAAACATGCTCAATGGGGGACAGATCCGGAGATCTTGCTGGCCAGGGTAGTTGACTTACACCTTCTAGAGCACGTTGGGTGGCACGGGATACATGCGGACGTGCATTGTCCTGTTGGAACAGCAAGTTCCCTTGCCGGTCTAGGAATGGTAGAACGATGGGTCCCCTCGACGATCCCCAGTGGTGTACGGCCAGTGTAGGAGATCGCTCCCCACACCATGATGCCGGGTGTTGGCCCTGCGTGCCTCGGTCGTATGCAGTCCTGATTGTGGCGCTCACCTGCACGGCGCCAAACACGCATACGACCATCATTGGCACCAAGGCAGAAGCGACTCTCATCGCTGAAGACGACACGTCTCCATTCGTCCCTCCATTCACGCCTGTCGCGACACCACTGGAGGCGGGCTGCACGATGTTGGGGCGTGAGCGGAAGACGGCCTAACGGTGTGCGGGACCGTAGCCCAGCTTCATGGAGACGGTTGCGAATGGTCCTCGCCGATACCCCAGGAGCAACAGTGTCCCTAATTTGCTGGGAAGTGGCGGTGCGGTCCCCTACGGCACTGCGTAGGATCCTACGGTCTTGGCGTGCATCCGTGCGTCGCTGCGGTCCGGTCCCAGGTCGACGGGCACGTGCACCTTCCGCCGACCACTGGCAACAACATCGATGTACTGTGGAGACCTCACGCCCCACGTGTTGAGCAATTCGGCGGTACGTCCACCCGGCCTCCCGCATGCCCACTATACGCCCTCGCTCAAAGTCCGTCAACTGCACATACGGTTCACGTCCACGCTGTCGCGGCATGCTACCAGTGTTAAAGACTGCGATGGAGCTCCGTATGCCACGGCAAACTGGCTGACACTGACGGCGGCGGTGCACAAATGCTGCGCAGCTAGCGCCATTCGACGGCCAACACCGCGGTTCCTGGTGTGTCCGCTGTGCCGTGCGTGTGATCATTGCTTGTACAGCCCTCTCGCAGTTTCCAGGAGTGTATAAAATTTTATAAACTTGGACAACGACTATAAATAGTTATACGAGGCTCGTTCAGTAAACAGTGCCACAGTTTTTCGTTAATATATGCGAGAAAACATCCTTTTAGGTGATTTAAATCTGGTGTTTTTTCTGCGGGTGCCTCAAGTCCCGCGCTACGAGCAACGAACTGTAAATGAATTCGTAACTGCGGAAAAAGAAACCATAAACGTTTGTGTGCCGTATATTGTAATGATGCAGTCGATAGGAGTACTGTTGGCCGATAGTTAAAGATAGGAGCAGGAGATTAGTGTTTAACGACTCGTCGATAACGAGGTCATTAGGGACGAAGCACAAGCTCGGATTAAGGAACCATCCCGGAATTTGCCTGAAGCGATTTAGGGAAATCACGGAAAACTTAAATCAGGATGGCCGGTCACTGGCTTGAACCGTCGTCCTCCAGAATGCAAGTCCAGTGTGCTAAGCATTACGCCACCTCGCTCGGTGGGTTAAAGAGAGTTAAAGTGACAGGAAGTTCAGAAACTGAGCATCGTGTCAGCCACTGCTCGCGACACGGTGAATATCGCGGATTCCGTTATTTGTGCAGACCGGCGCATCACAACTCGACATTTGGCTCCCGAGCTATCGGCGAGTATTGGAGGTGCGTACGCAGTGATTGAGACTCTTGGATATGCAATGGTTCGCTCAGGACAGATTCCACTAATGCTCACAACCGACCACAGATTTCGAAAAAAGCTGTTTCACCTGAAATGTTGAAGCCGTTTGAAACCAATGGAGAGGTCTTTCTGTCAGTGGAGTGGAACCACCCGAAATCACCAAGAAAGAAAAAATTTAAGGCAGCTCCTTCTGCTGGCAATGTCATGATGACTGTTTTTTGGGATAGTATTGGTGTCATTCTCGTGAATTTGTTGCCAAAAGAGTCAACAGTTCAAAAGCATATTTGAAGACTCTGAAAAATTCACAATTTCTGACCTGTTCTATCTGACAAGACTCCAAAAGAAACCTTACTCCGACAATGCACGCCCACACACAAGTCTCAGAATACGGGATCACAACGCCAATGGGGTTGGACATCGTTTCCTCATCCACACTGTAGCCCAGACCTGTCGACGTCGGGCGTGAGTGTACGAAGGCTATTAGAAAAGGAAAATCTGATCGGGCTCTAAACTGAAACTGCAGAGAAAATCCGATGAAGCTTAGCGCCGATGTTTTGGGCAGTGTCTATAGTATACCCGTTGACCGTGTCATATCGCTCTTTTCACTTCTGAGCTCACAGTGAGCACGTAAAGCCGTCGCATAAGTCATGCTTTTTCTTCGTCATGAAAAGTCTCAGCCGCACTGTGCACAGGCAATGAAGATCCTTCCGCAGCGTTGTCGATGGGAAGTGTTTGATCACCCAAGATACAGTCCACAATCGGCTCCCCCTTTCGTCTCTGCCCACATGTAGCTGCTGTCTGAAGATAACATTTTGGCACAGATATCCAACTGTTGACCAGTGTAGAGAATTGGTACCGAGCGAGATGACGCAGTAGTTAACAAGCTGGACTCGCATTTGGAATGACGACGGTTCAAACCTTCGTCCGGCTATCCTGATTTAAGTTTTCCGTGATTTCCCAAAATCGCTTAAGGCAAATGCTGGAATGGTTTCTTCGGAAGGGCACAGCCGCTTTCCTTCTCTATCCTTCCCTAATCCGACCTTATGCTCCGTCTCAAAAATGGTTCAAATGGCTCTGAGCTCTATGGGACTCAACATCTTAGGTCATAAGTCCCCTAGAACTTAGAACTACTTAAACCTAACTAACCTAAGGACATCACACACACCCATGCCCGAGGCAGGATTCGAACCTGCGACCGTAGCAGTCCCGCGGTTCCGGACTGCAGCGCCAGAACCGCTAGACCACCGCGGCCGGCGCGCTCCGTCTCAAATGACCTCTTTGTCGACAAGACGTTCAACGCTAATCTACTCCTCCTCCTCTTCCTCCTCGTCAGAAAATTGGCAGAAAGCAGAGGAGGCTGGCTTCCGTGACGAGGGTTTGAAAAGATGATACAACGGTACGACAAATATCTAAGCCGGAGCGGCGACTATGTGAAGAAGTAGTTGGAAAGTGCAGTTAACTGTTGCAAATAAAACATTCTCGATTTTCACAGTGGTTTCCATTTCGCGACAGATCGAACCTTACTTTCCGAATAGCCCTCGTAATTTGACCACTTAGGAATTCTCTACGTGGGACGCACTTTGAAGATGATTAAAGTGTGATTCATGCAGTGGAAACATTGCTGTGAGTACGGGACAAAAGCTTTTACCAGCAGGCAACATCTGCTCTCACACAACGCTAGCGTAAGGCCATAGAACGTCATGGAGACTGTTGTGAATTGGCAGGAGAGCCAACCCCGTGTTATTAGAGGAAGCCGAAAGGCACGCGTTTTAGCTCACGCAGGCTGGCGTGAGGTCTGGAACAGGTCAAGGAAATTAGACTAGCAACAAAGGACGTAGCTGTGGAATACTTAACTTTAATCCATAAATGGTGAACATCGCTCGTGACGGTACATGTTTTACAGCATCAATAGTAACTGGTAATGGCGCCTTGCTAGGTCGTAGCAAATGACATAGCTGAAGGCTATGCTAACTATCGTCTCGGCAAATGAGAGCGTATTTTGTCAGTGAAACATCGCTAGCAAAGTCGGCTGTACAACTGGGCGAGTGCTAGGAAGTCTCTCTAGACCTGCCGTGTGGCGGCGCTCGGTCTGCAATCACTGATAGTGGCGACACGCGGGTCCGACGTATACTAACGGACCGCGGCCGATTTAAAGGCTACCACCTAGCAAGTGTGGTGTCTGGCGGTGACACCACAGAGACCATGTAGAAAAATACTGTACTAATGTAAACAAAAGTTGATTGATATTGTCGCCAAATTGTAATTCTTACGGATATGTTCTGGAAAACAATATAGGGAATTACTTATTGAAAGACGCTCGTAAATGTGTATTTATTTCGTTGAAATTGTAGGTGTTCTGAATCTGGTGCTGTCTTTGTACTGTTCAGTGAAGTCGTTAAAATCACGTTGAGTGATCGTGTCAGTTAAAAAATAAAATGGTCTCATTACAGCGACTGGTATTTCATGAGTGGTAAAGCGCTCTCTGCAATTTGATTCAAATTTCCTGAAGCAGCAACTGCAGAAAAATAGGACCAATACAGCTGTTTGTATTCTTATGCAATTAATATCAATCTACTGTATGTTTATCCTAGAACCGCTAAGGAGCCGCAGAGTCTCATTCGGACTGAATTCCGCCAAATGCATACCACTGACCCAGGCTACGCGCAATGTTATGCTACCGCATAATCCGAAGAAACAGAATTCAAACTTCTTAAACATTAACAGCGGGGAGCAACAGATACGTGTATCTGTTAAGATTCGGCCAGCTGTACACCGCTGTGTCGGAGTGCTGAGTGTTCCTCATGGTGATAGTTCAGCCATAACTAGGGAAACTTTGTCTCAAGTCCCAAATTTACTTTCCCTCACTTGAGTTAAAACCGCCTCTGGTAACAACACCAGCACTGGTACTCGGAAGATAATGGAAAAGAAAGGACCTGGCGCTGCCGGCCCTTCACCAGCTTAATTAACCAGCTACCAGCTGCCGGAGCCGGAAATAGGTCTTCAGAAATTTTATTGCTGGTCCTTTGTAGGATATGATTACTGGACGAATAGATGACTTAGCGTAGAGATTTTAATTATACACCTAAAGCTGCCCGATTCGTTACCGTTGCACGTATATGCAACCGGTCGCTGGACTGCCAATGTAATGTTACGATTCTTTATTCCTTCGTGTGTATGTATGTTTGAACTGTATCCAGAATGGCAGACTACGGTACCATATTCGGCTCTCTTTGAAGTATAGATAACATTCAGGTCCAAACGAGAAAGTCAACGAGAGAGCTCTGAAGGGCCATATATCACACAAAATGTTGTCAAACTTATAGAGAGTGCTAGGAACTTCTGTTCAGGCGATGATGTGTCATTATTAACACGGGAAGTCCACAGCATTACGCTCTTTATAAATTTTGCACAGCACTTTATGATATAACGAACCAGTTTGATATTTTCTACGTCACATTCAGGTTGCAGTTGACAAATCGATGTATGAAAGTTATTTAAGACAGCACGCCGCTGTATACTCTCAATGGTACTGGAAACTTGTATTTTGTAACGTACTGTCATTGGCTGTCTGGAAGAAGCTAAGAAATTTTAAAAGGGCGAGATGTATGATAAAGTGTTCTACAATATGAAAACGACCATCTTTCTTTTAAGAATAGGCATATTCTAGGAAGAACGATAGAAAATTGCATTAATATAATGTAATTTTCATCTCACTACGTGTCTCTTACATGATAACATGAGCGTCAGATAGAACGTTCAGACATTCAGTGGTTCATTAACTTTTGGTACGTGAAGGAGGAGTTTTAGATCTGTACCTTTGCCTCACAAAGAACTGTGCTACAGTAGCATAAATTTGTTTTACATTTTTATGTTACCATCATATTAAAAATTTGATATCTACTTCCACGAAAGATTCAAGCTGTAAAAGGAAGAGGTTAGTGGAGGGCGAACTAGTCTAGACGTTCGTTACCAAGCCCGATCACCAGTCAAAGCCTTAAAATGTTTAAGGATCTAACAATAGATTCTAAGCGATTTTGAAAATCTTCTAATCTATTTCTGAGTGCAAAGTAGCTGTGAGTTGAATGATGTTATAAAAAAAAAACCACACATGCATGTTGCATATACAGAAACGATGTGTCGTTTACGGATAATGGAAATTCAATACTTACGACTTTTAGCCGAATGTTTCGCTATATTACTTGCGATCGTCTCCTTGGGCTAGCGACAACCGGTCACAAAAACTGATTTGAAGGCACCGGTCGTTGATACGCGTGCCATAAGAGTGTCCTCAGAGCGAAAGATTTAACCCTTCCTCCAGAGGGTGACTTACTGGGTGTTTTACTCGCTGGCAGGAACTTCTTGGTGATGTATCATTTGAAGGCACCGGTCGTTGATACGCGTGCCATAAGAGTGTCCTCAGAGCGAAAGATTTAAGCCTCCCTCCAGAGGGTGACTTACTGGGTGTTTTACTCGCTGGCAGGAACTTCTTGGTGATGTATCATAGCTGTCACTCGTTTGCGCATAACCATGTCATATACCATAGATACAGGCTCCAAGCTACTTTCTGTCTAGGCCGTGCTTCCCCAAGACCAATGAAAGAGCATGGTTGTGTTGGTAGTGATGCGGGAGCGGAGACGTTTAACCACCATCTGATCCAGTTACGTGCAGACCGAGATGGCCCAGACACTGGACCCGTATTCGGGGGCAACAAGACTAAATTCACGTTTTGTTGTGTCCGTAAATCACTTAAGGTGAATCCAGCTATGGAACTTTCATCAGGTACGGAATGTTTCCTTTATCATCGTTGTCCAACTAAGCTGAAGCGCAACGAGAGGAGTGTCACATGATATTTTATAGTATTAAAATTCAACCTTTCTTCCTTCCTGTGACAGAGCTACTTTAGACGTAAACGAGATAAGGCCGTGACTGATAGTGATTTGCAAGTCTGATGTTGAACGTTCTGTACGCCTCGTAGAGCGATGTGACGTCTAAAGTTCGGTCCCACCGGACCTAATGTACCAGGTGGTTACGATTGCTATGCAGCTACTCGTACAGGTTCAGTTAGGGCGGTAATTATCGTATGGCAGCGAAACTTGGTAGATATTCTGATGCGTTAATGCGGAACGGAATTATGCTAGAAAAAAATTAGTTCCAATTTTGGTTACCAGGGACGTATCTGATGCTGTGAATGCAAGAAAGACATGTAGAAACTTTCCCATACGTAATAGATTAGCAACGGGACGTGGACAGAAAAGGTCAAACAAATGAGGAAGGCATAATGTCGATATTATTAACCGCCAGTTACACAATGAATTAAATATGAGCACCATAGACATAGACGAGATGCTCTACAGTGCCAGATTTGCACATCGTGGCTAAAACTGGAACTAATTTTTTTCCAAGGTATATCAGTTTTACGTAAACGCATTGGAATATATATATACCATGTTTCAGTGCCGTACGATTATTACAGCGCCGGCCGCTGTGACCGAGCGGTTCAGTCTGCAACCACGCGACCGCTACGGTCGCAGGTTCGAATCCTGCCTCGGACATGGGTGTATGTGATGTCCTTAGGTTAGTTAGGTTTAAGTAGTTCTAAGTTATAGGGGACTGATGACCTCAGATGTTAAGTCCCATAGTGCTCAGAGCCAATTGAAGCATTTTTTACAATTACAGCAGACAGTCGACCTCTGTTTGTAGCTATACTTTGATTACAACCACGCAGCACTTCCTGTCGTGCTTCAGTTCGTGAAGGTTGTTAGCCAACTGACTTCTACATCATGTAATGCACCGTAACCATATTGCTCTTTGCTTTTTCCGTTATTCTGTACTACGAGTCTTCTGCTTAGACCCTACTGGAGGAACAAGCTTCCCTGTTGGAGTAATGAAAATTGAACGTCTACCTATACATTGGACGTGGCCTGCATTTTTAAAGCTATTTTATACGTCTGGCATGGTTGATTGATCCTATTTGTCCACTAGCTGAATTCGACTTGAGAAAAGGCAAGCAGTGGTTCAGTGACTCTCTGCTATACTTCACTTCTATTCTAAAGGTTCCGTTCTTTGGATGAACTAGAGAAGCAGCAAAAAAAGTGAACCTCACTACCCTGCACTGAAGTGTGCCGTGGCTGCCGTACTGTTTCAGGGTGGCCAGCGATGGCGCCAGCGGTGGTGGCGCCAGCTATGATGCCGCATCCTGCCTGGGGGCGGCAAGTCGGTCCATCCCCCAGGGTTGCCGGCGTCGTCGCGGGACACCATGGAGGGTAAGACAACCGCAGTCACTGCTACACTGAGCTTCGTTTTCCCGTCTTGGCTTTCCATATCACAAGAGTTTCCCCATTTTGCAGTAATAAAAATTGTTCTCGATCAGAATTTATACTACCGTATTTCAAGACTGAAAAAATTTTGTGATGTGGAGAGAGACATTCAGGCAGATGCAAAAGAATGCAGTGCCGAAATAGGATCGTCCACTAGCCCAACCCAACGAGATAGACTAATAGCAGGTTGCTACATTTATTCAAAGACTGGCAGCAAATTTTACCAAATTTCATTTGGGTTAATTGTGATTCCACACTCTGAGGCATAAAGGACGACGGACAACAAAGGAATTATCCGAGTGGGACGAAAATCGGTAGATGTGATTGTGCATGTACAGGCAAACAAGTGATTACAATTTCAGAAAAAAATACATGATGTACTCAAAACAAAGAGCTTCAGTATCTCTCAGCAGGACATCCAACACCTCCGTCAATCAACGCCAAGCCGAATTAACTGCTTGGACCAACGCGTTATTGACTTGTTCAATATGTGAAGCTCTTTCTCTTGAATAAATTGTCCAATTAATCTGAAATTGTAATCATCTTTCGGTAACTACCAGGATTGGAACTTTAATAGTGGCAACTATTTATTGCCCGCATCTCGTGGTCGTGCGGTAGCGTTCTCGCTTCCCACGCCCGGGTTACCGGGTTCGATTCCCGGCGGGGTCAGGGATTTTCTCTGCCTCGTGATGGCTGGGTGTTGTGTGCTGTCCTTAGGTTAGTTAGGTTTAAGTAGTTCTAAGTTCTAGGGGACTGATGACCATAGATGTTAAGTCCCATAGTGCTCAGAGCCATTTGAACCATTTGAACTATTTATTTATAGCTCGTACAAAATAGATACGTGTTTCAAAGTTTTACTGACCTTCGAAGTAGTCACCAGCATTGTGTATAACCCGTTTCCTGCGATGTGGAAGTTGTAGGATACTCTTAGCAGTGTCAGCTGTGTTGACAGTTCGAGCGGCGCAGTCTATTGCCCGACGAATTTGTAGCAGTTCTGAAGCGAATGCCGTGAAGTGTTTCCTTCAGTTTAAAAATCGAGTTGAACTCACGAGGGCTTAAATCAGGGGAGTGCAGTAGGTGTTATAGCACTTATCATCCCCATCAGTCAAAAAATCAGTAACAGCTTTCACTGTACGTGCTTGAGCATTGTCCTGCAAAATGATGGTCAGGTCATGCAGAAAGTGTCAACACTTCCGTCTCTATGTTGTTCATTGTTGGAATACAACCTATGACCAGCTCTACATAACAGTGGAGAAACTGATAGAAACCGATCTGGGGGAAGATCAATTTGTGTTTCGGAGAAATGAAGGAACACGCAATGCAGTGCTGACCATACTACTTATCTCAGAAGATAGGATAAAGAAAGATAAACCTACGTTTATAGCATTCGTAGATACAGAGAAAGCTTTGAATGTAATACGCTTTTAGACATTGTGAAGGTAACGACGATAAAAAATAGGGAACGAAAGATTATTAACAATCTGTAGAGAAACCAGACTCCAGTTGTAAGAGTCGAAGGATATGAAAGGGAAGCACTGGTTGAACAGAGTGCGAGACACTGTAGTAGCCTATCTCTCTCATTTTTTACAATGAGCAAACAATAATGGAAACCAAGGAGAAAGTCGGGAAGGGGATTAGTCACGGGGAAGAATTAAAAAATCTGAGGTTGACGTTTTTCTGTCAGAGACGTCACAGGATTTGGAAGAGATTGATCGGATTGCATTGTGTCTTTAAAATGAATTAGAAGATGACTATCAACAAAAGTAAAACAAAGGTAATATAATGCAGCCGAATTAAATCGGGCAGGAATTAGACTAGGAAAAGAGATACTAAAATCAGTGGATCAGTTTTGCCATTTGGGCAGCAGAATGATTGATGATGGTCAAAGTAGAGACAATGTAAAACGCTGACTGGCAATAGCACGAAAAGCCGCCCTGAAAGAGACGAATTTGTTAACATCAAATAGAAATTTAAATGTTAGAGAATATTTTATGAATGTATTTGTCTGGAGTGTAACGTTGTACGGAAGTGGAACATGGGCGATAACCATTAAAGACAAGAACAGAACAGACGCTTTTGAAGTGTTGTGCTATACAAGAATGCTGAAGATCAGGTGGGTATATCCAGTAACTAATGTGGAGGTACTGAGTCGAAAAGGGAAAAAACGGAATTTATGCACAACTGAATTGGTAATGGAGGAAATTGTGGGGAGGTGCCGGACTACAAAATCAGAAGTTTTTTCTGTCACTGATTACTAATGTCATCTCAGGCAATGCTTAGTGTTCGTGAAAAATACCAAACTTCACAGTTTTTCAGGTTCCACGATAAACTGTATGTCCCAGTAAAACTACCTGGGTAAATTACTGTAGTTACAAGTCAGAGAAAGATTAGGGCATACTCCTTGTAATAGGATGACGCCTAGTAAAGCAAGGTAGTCTTTAAACCCAACTTGAGGTTGAGAACGACTTCACTTTATCTTTATCGAGGGATGCTAACTTGGAGAGTAGTAAGCCCATCATCCTTGCAGTTCTTACTGATTCACGCTGCAGCAATTGAATCTGCTGATATCATCTGTTTGGTACCAGACGTTAGAAGTGCGTCTGTTGATGCCAGTGCCACATATATACCATAGACTTCCTTTCTATATTGGCGTCTGTACACATTGTGGCATATAGGAGAATGCACGGCACATATGACGCCCTCATTTGTTTATAAGACGTACTGTGTTTCGTCATTTGCAAAAACCGTGTTTTACAATTTGCAGTATAGGGTCAGGTTATTAGCAAACAGCTGCCTATACATATACTATAATCAGTTGCGCTCAATTTTTTTGTACATGACCAGCTACAAGCAAAACATTGCTTAAGATGCAGTTGATTACGTATTCTGGTATGTATTACTGTCAATGACGACCGGCTCATGTCATTATTCCCGCTTTAAGGCACCAGTCTTCCCTTGGTTTCGTATCGTCTTCCATCTCTTCATATCTGGTGATAAATTTCCCATACTTGCACTGTCATCACATTCAACATAATAAAATCTCTGTTTTAATTCTAACCTTCGTTTGCCACTATAAAGTATATTGGTGACAGTGTTTTGCCACTATGACTTACTGAACTGATTTTTGGGTGACATTCATATGTGTCAACTGTGTTTCTTGACTTATTGGCCGGCCGCGGTGGCCGTGCGGTTCTAGGCGCTACAGCCTGGAGCCGCGCGACCGCTACGGCCGCAGGTTCGAATCTTGCCTCGGGCATGGATGTGTGTGATGTCCTTAGGTTAGTTAGGTTTAAGTAGTTCTAAGTTCTGGGGGACTGATGACCTCAGAGGAGAGGAGGAGGAGGAGATTAGTGTTTAACGTCCCGTCGACAACGAGGTCATTAGAGACGGAGCGCAAGCTCGGGTGAGGGATGGATGGGGAAGGAAATCGGCCGTGCCCTTTCAAAGGAACCATCCCGGCATTTGCCTCAAGCGATTTAGGGAAATCACGGAAAACCTAAATCAGGATGGCCGGAGACGGGATTGAACCGTCGTCCTCCCGAATGCGAGTCCAGTGTGCTAACCACTGCGCCACCTCGCTCGGTGATGACCTCAGAAGTTAAGTCCCATAGTGCTCAGAGCCATTTGAACCATTTCTTGACTTATTGAACTGATTTTTGGGTGACATTCACGTGTGTCAGCAACTATGTTTCTTGGTACTGCAATTACTACTACATTCTTTTGAGGTCCGAGAGTATTTCGCCTTTCTCATGTATCTTACACACGAGATGGAACAGTTTTGTCAAAGCTGACTCTCCCAGTGGTGTCAATAATTCGTAGGGAATGTCGTCTACTCCTTGGGCTTTGTTTCGAGCTAAGTTTCCGTATCAAGTCTCCCATCTTATCTTCAACTGCTTCGTTTTCTCTTTCTATACCCTCGTGTAGTGCTTCTACAGTTCTTTTATCCAAAGGTCTCTTTAATTTTTCTATAGGCGGCACCTGTTCTTTCCCTAGTTATGCATGCTTCTACAGCCTCGCACTTCTTCTCTAGCCATGCCTTAGCAGCCGTTTTGCACCTTCTGTCAATCTCACTTTTTTGACGTCTGATTTGCCTTTCATTTGCTTCCTTTGTTGTATTTTTATCTTTTCTCATTTTAATTCACTGTTTATTGCGCTATTCAGGGATTTCTACAACACCTTATGATCTTTCTTACCTATTTCATCCTCTTCTGTCTTTACTATAGCATCTCATGAAGCTACTCATTCGTCTTTATTGTATTTCTCTAGCCTGATTCGGTCGATCGTCTCCTAATACTGCCTCTGAAACTCTCAACAAGCTCGATTATTTAAATTTATCCAGTCCCATCTTAATTTCCTACCTTTTTTCAGTTTCTGCATTTTCAATCCGTAGTCCATCAACAATAAATTATGAACAGAATATGCATCTGTCCCTAGAAATATCTTACACTTTAATATTTAGTTTCGAATCTCTGTCTTAGCGCTATGTAATCATTCTGAATCTTTGTGTGCAGGTCTCTTCCACGCACACAGCTTGTTATGTGGTTCTCAAGCAAGTGTTAGAGATGGTTAAATTATGGTCTGTGCAAAATTCTACTAGGTGGATTCCTCTTTCAATCCTTTCCGTAGTGCATATTATCTTCTATTTTGCCTTCCTTTCATTTTCCTGCTATTGAATTACAGCGCATCACAAAAAATTTAGTCTCCCTGAACTGTGCGAATATATTTTCTGTCTTGTCACATATTCTTTTAATCATTTCCGGGGCTAATTCTCATATAAACTTGTGCCAGTACGATGGGACTTCCCTTCATTCTGTCTTCGCTACAACAATGCTTTTACCATACTCTTATAGCAGCTTATCCACATTCCTAATTTCTTAGCCATTATTAGACCTGCTCTTTCATTACTCTATTTGATTTTGTACGGTATGCTCACCTGACCAGAAATATTGTTTTCCGGCCAACGAACTTCCCAAAGTCTCACAATATTTAACTTAGACGCACTTATTTCCCTTTTTAAATTTTCTAACCTTTCTACCCGATTAAGAAATCTAACATTGCAAGCTCCGATCCATAGATCCCAAATTCGGTTTTCCCTGATGATGTCATCCTCTTGAATAGTCATGCCCGGAAACCCGAATGGGAGACTGCTTTACGAACGGAATATTTTACGCGAGATGATGGCATGATCTTTTAATCAAGCAGTAGAAGTGAATGCCCTTATTGTCAGCCGTTGTCAATAGGAGTGCATCGAAGCCATGTCGGCTAGCATTACTAGGCCACATTAGTCTATCATCCAGCCTATTGCCAGTGCAACTACTAAAAAGGCTGCTTCTCTTCAGAAACCACGGGTTTTCTAGCCTCTGCACAGATACAGTCCCGTTGTCTATGCACCTACGTTCCGGCTGTCAGTATCGCTGAGGCACGCAAGACTCTCCACCTCAGCATGGTCTATGGTTCCTGGGGGACAGCCCCTCCTACTGAGATAGTATTACATTGTTGGGCATTAAATTTGCAACAACAGGAAGGGCATAAAATAACGAAATAATAATTACTGTGCATATACAGT